>NC_091954.1:7108245-7134278 GCF_031021105.1 Erythrolamprus reginae
AAAGAAGAAAGGAAGGGAAAAAGGAAGGAAGGAAGGAAGGAAGACTATAAACCTGAGCGGAGGACCTGTCCATAACAAAATGCCCAATGTGTAAACATTGTTCTTATTTCCCAGGGAACGAATGGGATTACAATTGCCAGTTTCAACAACATAAAAAGATAAATCAATTAGCTTGCTAATTTCTGGGGGGGACGGACGACTCCCCATTTATTTCTCTCTGTACTGTATTTGTCATAATTGACTATAATTATGTTAATTACTAACTCCAGTATAATTACTGCATTTGTCACTTAGCACGCTGCGTACCCAAAGCAAAGAGGCAATTGTTGGGCATCAGAAGGAACGAAATCCAGCCCTCGGGAAAAAAGATCCTTCTGAAAAAAAACCCTGGCTGGAATATATTCAGGAAAACCAAAGGGCAAGAGGAGGATTTCACGCAATGCTACTCTGAAGTGTTGGTTCATTAAGGATATTAATTTTCTGATAACTACACATTTAAGTGTGACACATCGGAGTGCACCTACAGGATTTAGCAATTATTAATGCGTGACAGTTTCAAATGCTAAGTGAATCAATTAAACAGCGGCGTTCACCCATTTGAAGGGGAGAAACGGCTTCCAAACTCCCTCAGACTACAATTTTCACATGACACAAAAAAAAAAGTGGGGGGGGGGGACGACAATTCAAAAGCCTGACAGGTCAAAAAAAAAAAAAACCCCGAAGAAGAAGAAGTTGGAAACAAAAGCATCTTATAACCATCACCTCTCCTTTTTTTCCTTGTCAGATCAAGTTTTCAAGTGTCTCGGCTGAAATGGCACCGCCATGCCAGCTGACACAAGGTGATTTTTCATCTCTTGTCAGAGAGAATCATTTATTCTATTTGCTTGGCATTAACATGTTACGTTTATTGATCCAGCCTTTTCTCCTGCCTCTGCAGGCCTCTGGGCTGGAGCCTTGAAGGGAGGGCTTTGATGTCCCGGTGACATTCCAACCCCGAACAATGCAAGGACTAAATGGATTTCATGCAGAAATGTGTTTGGGCATGACAGCTACATTATTAACAGCCTCTCACACTGATAAATATGCAACTGCGACGATTAAGATTTGCCCAATTACAAGGAAAATATTCCCGGGTACCTAATAAAAGCTACCACAATGAAAAGTTTTAACAATAGACGCGTTTTTTCACCCTGTTGAAAGCCGAGAGAAGATTCATCGTGACGAATAAAAAAAAAAAGGATGACATGCTTTTTATCTTAAATTTCTCCTTTGTTTCTCCTATCTCTTTTTTATAGTTGGTGCTTAAAGTGGACCGAAGGAATCTATTTTTTTTTTTCCCCTCCCAGCACAAAAAAATTCCAAAGTGGTAAGAATGTACAAGTCGAGATTTGAGGGCGGACAACAGAGAGACCAAATTTGGTCATAGAAAAATGTTTCATCCATATTGTCAAAATGTCAAATGACTTTTTTTTTGTTTCCTATTCATCTATAATACTGCACACTCCATTTAGCTTTCTGACCACGGAAATTGGGGCAATTAAAACCGGTCTGATGATCTCTCAGTGTCCCAATTACGGGAGCTGTTCCTTTAGGTTGCATATACATTTGCACCTCTATAACTCTCTGGTTTGGTGCTGCAACCCAACAGGACTGACACAGACTTCAGAGGAGAATCAGAACTGCAGAAAAAACAATTGCTGCCAACCTGCCTTCCATTGAGGACCTGTAGACTGCACGGGTCAAAAAGAGGGCGGGGAAAATATTTACTGACCCCTCACATCCTGGACACAAATTGTTTCAACTCCTACCCTCAAAACGTCGCTACAGAGCACTGCACACCAAGACAACTAGACACAAGAACAGTTTTTTTCCGAACGCCATCACTCTACTAAACAAATAATTCCCTCAACACTGTCAGACTTTCTACTAAATCTGCACTTCTATTCTACTAGTTTTTCTCATCATTCCTATCACCCATTTCCTCCCATGTTGACTGTACGACTGTAACTTGTTGCTTATATCCTAAGATTTTTATTAATATTGCTTCTTCATTGCTTATTTGACCCCTATGACAATCATTAAGTGTCGTACCACATGATTCTTGACAAATGTATATTTTATTTTATGTACGCTGAGAGCATATGCACCAAGACAAATTCCTTGTGTGTCCAATCACACTTGGCCAATAAAAAATTCTATTCTATTCTATTCTATATTTTAAGTAGTTTTCCCTCATTTCATTGATTTATTTATTTATTGTTTATTTTACAATACATATGGAGCATGTGTGGGTGTGTAAGTCTGTGTATGTGATTGTATAAGCGTACACACGCCTGCATGTTTCGCAGCTCAAATAATTCCAGGCAATCTACAATCATAGTATTAATTAATATTAAACAGACAAAAGTAAAGCATTTTCTTTTTCGGTTCTAGCAAACTCTTTGCAGCAAACCGATTTCATCCACCATAGCCAGCAGGACCGAAAGAGCTATTTAGGGGTGCAATTTTAAAATCCACATTATTTGATTTGAGAATATATTTTTCAATGGAGAGGCTCTTTCAGAGATCCAACGCTTAAGGTAATTGTAGAACAAATTTTTATTTTTTTTATCACCAACATCCTCTTATCGCTTTCCATTTAAAAAAGGAACAAAGGAATCTCTTTTTAAATAATTTGAGACAGACTTTTAAAGATCAATTTTTACTCTTGTTCACGCTTTGTTTCTAACATTCGCTTTCCTTATTTTGTTAGACATCGGCTCTGTGTTCCCAGAGAAAAAGTGGTATTAAAGGTTGTTTATGATGTCATCTATATAGATGAACTATGATCTTTTTCTCTTTTTCTTTAATCTTGTTCTTACCTTTCTCACTTTATTTCTTTCACTCTTTTCTTCTTTCCAATTTATATTAATGTCACATTGTGTATTACAGTGGTCCCTCGATTTCCGCGGGGGATGCGTTCCGAGACTGCCCGCGAAAGTTGAATTTCCGCGAAGTAGAGATGCGGAAGTAAATACACTATTTTGGGCTATGAAAAGTATCACAAGCCTTCCCTTAACACTTTAAACCCCTAAATTACCATTTCCCATTCCCTTGACAACCATTTAGATTATTACTCACCATGTTTCTTTATTAAAGTTTATTTAAAAAAATATTTCTTAAAGGTGGACAAAAGTTTGGTGATGACATATGACGTCATCAGGAGGGAAAAACCGTGGTATAGGGGGGAAAACCGCAAAGTATTTTTTAATTAATATTTTTGAAAAACCGTGGTATAGACTTTTCACGTAGTTTGAACGCGCAAAAATTGAGGGAACACTGTATATGTTTTTCTTTTCATTTAATGTAAATATTCAATAAAGATTATTTAATTAAAAAAAACCAGGTAGTCTTTGACTGATGACCACTGTTGGGGTTCAAACATTTGTCACTAAGCGAGGTGATTGTTAAGTGAGCTGCACCCAATTTTACAACAACTTTGCTTGTTGAAAGCCAGCTAAGAAAGTCATATGTGGCAATCATGTGAACCTGGGACCACTTCAACCATCATAAAATACGCTCTGGTTGCCAAGTGCCCAAATTTTATCATGGGAGTCTGGGAACACGACAACGGTCATAAATGCAAGGACCAATTATTCTAAATCATTTTTTCCAGTGCTGTTGTAACTTTGAACGGTCATTAAATAAATCAACATGTCAAGGCCCTCACTGTAACAAAGTAAAGAAAGTAAAGGAAGGTTTCCACATCACATCACAACATGCTATTGAAAAAACCCCACTCCCTTTAGTGTGTGTGTGTATGTGTGTGTGTGTAACATATTTTTGCTGATAATGAAAAGGAGGGGAGACTACTCTATTTAAGGCTTGTTTGCCTTCATCAGGTAGCCACACCCTTTTTGGGATTTGAACCTGGGGCCTCTGCCTTGCAAGGCAGTAGCCTTAGCCTCTAGGCTACAGGCTCACCTCTTGTATCAGCTTGTACCAGGGAAGGGTTATGTGTGATTTCTTTTGTCAAATCACCCTGGTATATTGAAGCTTCCTTTTATATATATATAAATAAATAATAAACAATAAATATAAGTAATAAAATTAACTGCCTTGGAAATGGCCCTGGGTTGGGCCGAGAGGCAAATAAGGAGCCGTGATGTTCCTTCAATACACCAGGGTGATTCGACACAAAAATATGTAACCCTTCCCTGGTGCAGAGCTGAAGGGACTGGATACTGTAGCCTAGAGGATAATTCTCTGCCTTACAAGGCAAAGGTTGCAGGTTCAAGTCCCAGTGGGTATGGCTAGCTGATGAGGCCAAAATAAGGCCGAAATAGATCTATCCTGGTCTCCCTTAATTTTCAAATTCAGCAAAAAAACATATGACACACACACACACACACACACACATATATATATATATACATACATACATACATACATACATACATACATACATACATCAATCACATGTTTTTTTGCTGAATTTGAACATTAAGGGAGGATAGATCTATTTCGGCCTTATTTTGGCCTCATCAGCTAGCCATACCTACTGGGACTTGAACCTGCAACCTTTGCCTTGTAATGCAGAGAATTATATATAAATATACACACACATACAATTTGCGTCCGCTACTGTCACGTGTACGTTCTCACCCTCCGTGCATGGTCTGAAGGCTTTGCGCATGCGCGAAAGGTTAAAAAACAAAAATGGCGGCACCCGGGGAGGTGGGCGGAGCCTAACGCTGCCATCACTACCGGTTCTTCGAACCACCAGCGACTGCTGCTACCGGTATGAATGAACCGGGCCAAACCGATAGCATTTTACCCCTGAAGTTACTGTCAGACCTATTTGCATACCTCATATTCGGGCTAAATATAAAATGCATTTTAATTTAGATCTATTTTCTTGCTGTTTTTAAGCAGGTCAAGGCAGTAGTAAAAATCCAGTTCCACTCTGCTAAAAGCAAAGCCTCTTTGTTTCTTTGAAAATAATCAAATGAGGAATGTATATACCATAGCTTCTATCACTAATGTCGTTTCGTTTTTCCAAAAGATGAAGAGATTTTAAGGAAAATTATGGAATGCGCAGAACTGGATACGATGACGAGAAGGTTAAACAATCAAGCGGAATCTGAATTTTATAAAATTTGGGGAAAAGTGTATAAATGGTGGAATTTGGGGGGGGAAAGATTATTGAAGATAACAAAATAAAATATGAAACAGTAAAATGTATATTTTTGAATACAACTCATAGTGAAACTTAATGAATAACACTATTTCTAATAACTGAGTCTAACTATTTAATCATAATTATATAATCTATAGAAAATGTTTGAAAATGTTTGAGAAGTAGCTTTTCATTTTTGTATTAGGAAGACTTCTATAATAAGAGGAGCAATGGTAGCTCCTATATATGTTAAATGTTGTTAGTTCTGTCTGTCTTACATTTAAAAAAAATTCTGTAAAAATTATTCAAAAAAAAAAAGGAAAATAATCAAATGAGGAATGCATATACCGTAGCTTCTATCACTAATGTCATTTCGTTTTTCTTTTCACTTCAAGACTTCAGGGAACCATAACAAACTCTTTTGATGGAGCAAGATCCCAATCATGTGTTATGCCGCTTGAAAAATTAAATTAAAGTTGAATTATGAAAAGAAAAAAAGAAAAAAGAGAAAGTTAAGGACAAAAGACACTTGGTACATCCATCGGGGTTCAGGTAGGCCAATAATACCTACGAGGGTCACCCAGGAAGCAATGCACCCCATTTTTTTTCTTAGCCTACAGTAATGGTACGAATGCGAAACTTTAGATATACATTATTTGAATTGTCAGGAGTGCGTGTGTAAATTTTGCATTTCTTCAGATAGATAGCATAGCTGCAGCAGTGTTTCGAAATGGCGTCTGTAAATGATGTACATTACAAGCAATCCCCGAACACTGCAAATCTTGGAGCTCTGCCAAACCGTCTTCTAATGGCCTCACCCTCTGTTCCCAGCGACTAACCGTACTTCTGTCGACTTCAGATTCTCCATAAACTGTACACAAACATTTGTGAATGTTCCCAACAGTTTCTTTCTCCACAGTGAGAAATTCAATGACGACACGCTGCTTGTAACGTACATCACTTACAGACGCCATTTCGAAACACTGCTGCAGCTACGTTATCTGTCTGAAGAAACGCAAAATTTACACACGCACTCCTGACAATTCAAATAATGTATATCTAAAGTTTTGCATTCGTACCTTTATTGTAGGCTGAGAAAAAAAACGTGGTGCATTACTTTCTGGGCGACACTTGTAGAAGTTGTTCTAATTTGCAACAGAAATCAGAGGCCACTGTATCTCTCAAAACTATGACTAAGGAGCACATGGCCCATGAATACAATACAAACTAATTTCAAGTAATCCACAGAAATGATAGCAGGTTGTATAATTGTGTAATTCATATCCCTAAAACACATACCGCTTACCAACACAGGAACAAGCAATTATAAGCCTTGCTTCCTATCTTCATTCACATCAAGATATCATTATTTCCTGCTGAAGCTCAGAACAAAGTAGAATCTCATTCTCATTTGCAAATAATTCGACCAAAGCTTTGTACGTGAATCATTTGCCAAAGGAAAAAAGTCCAGAAAACAACACCCACCCACCCCCCAAAAAATTTATGTTTGAGAGCTCAACCATGCACTCCAACTGCTGTAACATGGAGATACCCATCCACCCCCACTAAGTGAACATCAAAAATATGGAAACAAGTAACCTCAAACTGACAGTTCAAAAGCCACGTTAGAAAAGATGATTTCACAGAAAGCGTAGCGAAAACCTGGAACCAACTTCCAGTGGAAATAGTGGGTGGATCATCAGTAACTGAACATGATTGGGATAAATACATGTCCATCATCTGACTTTAAAAAAAATGTTAGCATTCCACGCTGGGCTTATACCCAATGATAGAAATATTGAACATGAAACACAGCAATATAGTACAGTGTTCCCTCGATTTTCGCGGGTTCGAACTTCACGAAAAGTCTATACCACAGTTTTTCAAATATATGAATTAAAAAATACTTTGCGGGTTTTTTTCCTATACCAGTTTTTCCCACCCAATGACGTCATATGTCATCGTCAAACTTTCATCTGCCTTTAATGAATATTTTTTTAAATAAACTTTAATAAATAAACATGGTGAGTAATAATCTAAATGGTTGCTAAGGGAATGGGAAATTGCAATTTAGGGGCTTAGAGTGTTAAGGGAAGGCTTGTGATACTGTTCATAGCCAAAAATAGTGTATTTACTTCCGCATCTCTACTTCGCAGAAATTTGACTTTCATGGGCGGTCTCAGAACGCATCCCCCGCGAAAATCGTGGGAACACTGTATATTCTCTTATTAGCAGACAGTAAGTACATATACCATTTAGCACACAATAAAACTTAGCACACAACTATATAGCAAGCGTTATCAATACTAACCAGCATATACACAACAACCAACAATACAATACAATGCAACAGAAACAAAGGCAATGCAACACAGAGTAGCACATCCGTCTTCCTTTTATGGCTAATTAATTGCAGCCTAGCTCTTAAAGTAACATTATTGCAGTCTAGCCCTTAAAGTAATACTATACTGTTTCATCCAAACATACAATGCTGGTCAGTCCATATATTGAAAACCCAACCAGTGCAGTACGCAGTATGGGCAAAAATAAATAAAACAAATGAACCATTAAAAGAATAATTGAAAACAATAGTATAAATAAGTAAATAAATGCATAAATAAAAATTTAAAAAGAAAAGAAAAAGCAAGCTCAAAGATAAGCCACTAGGTAATTTTCTACCATTGTTTTTCAGATCCATCCTCATTTTATTGCCTAGGTCAACACCACTCTATCATTCCAAGACATTCTGGCATGCCAGTGGTGTTTCTCCTTATTTCCCAACACAAGACCCAGGTAGACATTCTAGGATACCTGGAGAGAAAGTCCAAGGAACCTTCAAAGATCAGCGTATCTGCTGAATTCAATAATACCTGCCAGGTACGCTTCAAGAACATCGACTCTCATCCAGATGTTCCCTGGCGATGTTGGCTGTGATTGCAGAGAAACCTCCCTTGTGTTTAGAAATTTTAAACATGGGGATATATCCAATCATGGGTTGTTTGCAATCTCATGCAGGCAAGTAGCGTCTCAGGCGGGCGAGTTCCACAGAAAACCCACGAAGTAGCGAAAATCCGCAATATATTTTTTTCTATTAATATTTTATTAAAAACCTGCGATGCACCGAGTCCGCGAAAGGTGAACCGCGAAGTGGCGAGGGATCACTGTATTGATGAACAACAACAAACAAGAACGAGGAGGTTTCACGTTAAGGTCAACCATCTACGTGTACGCCCTACCTTAATAAATTGAAGCTGAGGTCCAGCCTTTTCGCGACGCTTCCATATTTTCTCCCGAGGAATTCTGGAATTGCTTTGCAGTCCTGGCCAATGTAAGACACCTGTAGGAATGAAGAGAAGATTATGTAGTAAGGGTGCATTTTAAGAATTGGGAGCATCTACCCATCTTTAGCAATCCCCTGTAAAGCAAATTGCTGAAAACCAAAAGGAAAGTTTGAAGCAATCCATTGCTATCCATCATCACTTGCAATATTGTTTCATCAAGTTCCATCCCAAGGCTGATTTGAAATTTTGCCATTTCAAAATTAAGACGTTAATTAAATAGGCCGTATAAATTTGGGCATCCTTTTACCCTAGCAAGATTTTATTGTTCAGTTTATTTCGCCTTGGACTCAAACAGTCTGAAATGGAAGAGGAACCAGATTGTACTTCTTAAGCTCATTTTACAGGAAACGATTCGTAGGGAATCATACATTTCTTTTTTTTTTTCCTTTTTAAAAAAAATATTTTTATTGATTTTTCATAAAATAGACGAACAGACATACAAACATTAAACACAAAGTGGGGATACATTTTCCCCGCTTATCTCGAAAGTATAGGTTCAAATACAGAAAAAGAATACATAATTAGATATATGTTAAATGTTAAAAGTTTTGCTAAATTTTAAATTGAAGTTTTTCAAATTAACTCTAATACAAATATAAAACTAAAATTCTTACCATATTACTTATATATAAACTAATGCTAATATAGTTCTTAAACAAAATTGGTTTAACTAATACTAATATAACCCAAGGCAAAAATGAATACCTTATGCTTACTACAAATAGATTATATATCTTATTTTTTCTTATCTATCCATATATAAACTTTGTTCCATGTTTCATAGAATTTCGTATCTTCTTGATCATTCAAACGTCTTGTCATCATATCCATTTCAGCGCAATCTAATATTTTCTCAATAACTTCTTCTTCTTTGGGGAGATCCTCCCATTTCCAATTCTGCGCATAAATAATTCTAGCCGCAGTTAAAATGTGTACAATTAAATATAGAATTTCTTTTTTATAATTCTGATTAGTGATTCCTAATAAATAAAATTCCGGGGTAATTTCTATATCCTGCTTTACTATTTCTTTTATTATTTTCTCTATCATCTTCCAGTATATTTTAGCTTTACCACATGTCCACCATTGATGATAATAAGTTCCTATTTCTTTTTTGCATTTCCAACACAACGGAGAAGTTTTAGGAAACATTTTTGCTATCCTGTTAGGTGGGGGGAATCATACATTTCTATGTAGTACAGTGTTCCCTCGATTTTCGCGGGGGATGCGTTCTGAGACCGCCCGCGAAAGTTGAATTTCCGCGAAGTAGAGATGCGGAAGTAAATACACCATTTTTGGCTATGAATAGTATCACAAGCCTTCCCTTAGCACTTTAAATCCCTAAATTACCATTTCCCATTCCCTTAACAACCATTTAGATTATTACTCACCATGTTTATTTATTAAAGTTTATTTTTTAAAAAAATTATTAAAGGCGGCCGAAAGTTTGGCGATGATGTATGACGTCATCGGGCGGGAAAAATCGTGGTATAAAGGAAAAAACAGCAAAGTATTTTTTTAATTAATATTTTTGAAAAACTGTGATATAGCCGTTTCACGAAGTTCGAAACCGCGAAAATCGAGGGACCACTGTATTTCCCTAGGTCTATGCTGGCATTACTGCAATAAGCCTTGTGTAACATAAACGAATACATTACACATGAAATCGCTCTTCCAGAGACTATCATCTGTGAGTTATAGAAACATAGAAACATAGAAGATTGATGGCAGAAATAGACCTCATGGTCCATCTAGTCTGCCCTTACACTATTTCTTGTTTATTTTATCTTAGGATGGGTATATGTTTATCCCAGGCATGTTTCAATTCAGTGACTGTGGATTGACCAACCACGTCTGCTGGAAGTTTGTCCCAAGCATCTACTACTCTTTCAGTCAAATAATATTTTCTCACGTTGCTTCTAATCTTTCCCTCAACTCACCAGCCCATTACTGCATACAATCAACCCTTTACAATACTATTACTAATCTATAGTAATAAAAGATCTTATAGTATTCCATTTCTTCTTTATCTTGTCGTTCAATAGTAGTTTATTCATTTCTCTGCATTCACAGTATCCATGTTTCACGGGCATAGATTAGAGCAGGTAACATACACCGACGAAAAACTTTTCTCTTCAGGCACAGGGTGAGGTTGTTCTTCAAAATTAAGCTTAATAGCATGCACATATTGAAATGTTTGCAAGAAAATAAGCTCAGAGAGAACCAGTGGTTGAAAGTTTAGGGGAAAATACAGTACAGTGATACCTCATCTTACAAACGCCTCATCATACAAACTTTTTGAGATACAAACCTAGGGTTTAAGATTTTTTTGCTTCTTCTTACAAACTATTTTCACCTTACAAACCCACCGCCGCGACTGGGATGCCCTGCCTCCGGAGTTTCGTTGCCAGCGAAGCATCTGTTTTTGCGCTGCTGCAGGGGAATCCCAGCAGGACCTCTGTGTTTTTGTGATGCTGAAGGGGAAATCCCAGCAGCGCAAAAATGGGTGCTTCGCTGGCAATGGAAGTCTGGAGGGGGTTTTCCAGTGAGGGAAGCCTCAGTGAAATCGCAGCATAGCAAAAACAGAGGTCCGGAGGTGGGGTTTCGAGGACTTCTGTGTTTTTGCAATGCTGCGATTTCACGGATGCTCCCTTCACTGGGAAACCCCACCTCCGGACTTCCATTGCCAGCGAAGCGCTCGTTTTTGCAATGCTGGGAGATGCTGGGATTCCCCTGCTGGGATTCCCTTGCAGCATAGCAAAAACACAGAAGTCCAGACGTGGAGTTTCCTATGGAGGGGAACCTCAGGGGAATCCCAGCAGTGCAAAAATGGGTGCTTCGGCTGGCAAAAGGGGTGAATTTTGGGATTGCACGCATTAATCGCTTTTCCATTGATTCCTATGGGAAACACTGTTTCGTCTTACAAACTTTTCATCTTAAGAACCTCATCCCGGAACCAATTAAGTTTGTAGGACAAGGTATCACTGTATATCTTTGAAATCCCCCATAAAATTTATCATGAACTTAATAAGCAGCTTAGAAAAGTTGATCCAATGTTTTATTTTTTATTTTTAAATCCACAGTGATATATTTTACATTTGCAAGAATAATGTTGATAGGTTACAGTTGTTTTACCAGCCAAGTAATCATACATTCAGTTCAGAACTCTTATTTTTTTAAGGGCCTTACGAAGTTTCCATTTGTCTCGTAAGCTCCGTTACTCCAAGTTCCAAGATAAAAACAAGAGAACAAGAATCAGGCAAGTTGTGTTTGGATGATATTTCATGTTTTCCAACATGCAATCGACTTTCCGTGACAACTTGCCGATGCGTCCCCTAACTTTACAAATTGTAGTTCAGCAGGTCTTAAAATGATTGCAGGCCGATACTGTAGTATTTCATCAGGTTTAATCCATCCTTCTTCCGTAACTTTATCTGAGAAAGAGATCAGTGACTATAGAGAAATAGTTTTATGGTGTGTATACATGAGCTGAAAAGGAAAAAGAAAGAAAACCCGAACCTTCTGATCCTAGTGATTTTATTCCTTTATTCCTTTTGACGCATCTGCTATCCTTTTTCTTACAATCAATTCTACTTTAGAATAACAACAACAAAAAAAGCCTATTTCTTAACAATATCCAGAATTAGAAAGGAGGAAAAAATTCTTTCGGCAGGGATCTGAATGTCATTACTTTGAATTCTGCTCTGGAATTAATTAATTAATTTATTTTATTTTATTTATTGGATTTGTATGCCGCCCCTCTCCGCAGACAACAATAAAACAGTATATAACAAAAATTCAATACTAAAAACAGTTAAAAACCCATTATATAAAAACCAATCATACATACAGACATACCAAGCATAAAATTGTAAAGGCCTAGGGGGAAAGAGTATCTCCGTTCCCCCATGCCTGGTGGCAGAGGTGGGTTTTAAGCAGCTTTCGAAAGGCAAGGAGGGTGGGGGCAATTCTAATCTCTGGGGGGAGTTGGTTCCAGAGGGCCGGGGCCACCACAGAGAAGGCTCTTCCTCTGGGTCCCGCCAAGCGACATTGTTTAGTTGACGGGACCCGGAGAAGGCCCACTCTGTGGAACCTAACTGGTCGCTGGGATTTGTGCAGCAGAAGGCGGTCCCTGAGATAATCTGGTCCAGTGCCATGAAGGGCTTTATAGGTCATAACCAACACTTTGAATTGTTATCAGAAACTGGTCGGCAACCAATGCAGACTGCGGAGTGTTGGTGTGACATGGGCATAATACAGATTATTCCGGTCATTCGTCAATCCTCACCACCTGAATCTCTAAGCCCATGATGGCAAACCTATGTTACTTGCATGTTACTTTTTGGCCTTGGGAAAGGCTGTTTTGGACAATTCAGGGAAACCTCCTTGAAGCCATTGGCAGCCAATGCAGACCGCGGAGTGTTGGAGAGACCTGGGCATGCCTGGACAGGCCCATGACCACTCTCGCAGCTGCATTCTGCAGTCACCCATCCTTAAAAATAACCCCACAGTAATCATAATAATGTTCTGCCGGGCTCTATGGTAAGAGTCTCCTGAAAATTCAAGGGTACAAATTTCAGACACACACATACACTTGAAAGTTCAAAAACAATGTTCTTTATCACAAAAATTCAAAAGAAACAAAGCACCCTTTTTGTATTGCAAAGAGCACTCATCCCAAAACAACCTGGTAGTCAGTACAATTCCCTTAATCAGTCCTTAAGTACTTAGCTAGCAGCTGTGAAGAAACGTCACAGCCCTCCTTCTTCCACGAAGTGAGACCCCCACACTTTGCTCTGCTTTGGTTTCAAAGTCCTGAAAAATCAACAAAGTCCAGAAACAGCAAGGCACAGTCCTGAGGAACAACGATCAGATAATCTTCCACAACGGCCAAGCTAGCACGCTGCTATTTATATCAGCAGCTCTAATTACTGGAGCCCCACCCAAACACAGGTGGCCTCTCTTATCTCCTGTAATATTTCTTCAATTGGTCTCTTCTATGCGTAATTCTACGCATGCTTGGATCTAACACTTCCTCATCCGAATTGACCAAAGATAAGGGAGATTGGCTTCCTGGGCTGTGTGCCAAGCACCCCTCTTCCAAGTCACCCCCACCTTCTTCTTCGTCCGAGGAAACTACACTGCCTGACTCTGTCGGCAATAAAACAGGCCTGTGACATGTTGATGTTTCCCCTGCATCCACCTCCACATTCCTTGGGGCAGGAGCTGGGCCAGAGCCAACCACAACAACCACAACAACAACAAATAATAATAATAACAACAACAATAATAATAACAACAACAACAAAACAACAACAACAATAATAATAATAATTTATTAGATTTGTTAAAAAAATTTAAAACTAATTTAAAAATGCATTGTTATAAAAACTTATCTGCTAAGTTTTTATAACAATGTAGAGATCAATCCCCACACGCCTGGCGGCAAAGGTGAGTCTTCAACATTTTACGGAACTTGAGGAGGGTAGGGGCAGTTCAAATCTCCAGGGGGAGTTGATTCCAGAGGGCCGGGGCTGCCACAGAGAAGGCTCTTCCCATGGGTCCCGCCAGACGGCATTGTTTTGTCAACGGGACCCGGGGAAGGCCAACTCTGTGGGACCTAATCGGCCGCTGGGATTCGTGCGGCAGAAGGCGGTCACGAAGGTATTCTGGTCTGATGCCATGAAGGGCTTTATAGATCATAACCAACACTTTGAATTGTGACCGGAAACTGATCGGCAGCTAGTGCAAGCCGCCGAGTGTTGATGAGACATGGGCATATCTAGGAAAGCCCATGATAGCTCTCGCGGCCGCATTCTGCACGATCTGAAGTTTCCGAACACTTTTCAGAGGTAGCCCCATGTAGAGGGTGCTGCAGTAAGTATATACCACTTCATAGTGCCTTTGCAGTCGTTTCTAAGTGGTTTACGAAATCAGCATGTTGCCCCCAATAATCCGGGTCTTCATTTTACCCACCTCGGAAGGATGGAAGCCTTGAGACGATAGAGATTTGAACTGCTAAACTACAGCTAGCAGGTAACTGAAGTAGCCTGCAGTGCTGCACTCTAACCACTGGGCCACCCCCAGCTCTATGTTTGCCTAATATATCTGAAGCTGGTATGATTAGAGACCAGCTGTGGGTTGTTTTTGTTGTTTTTCATTTTAGTTGAAATTGCTGGGATGTTTTATTTTCCTGTAGACCTTGGTCCCTTAATCCTAGCTGCTAACTTCGAATCAACTTGTAGAAGACCAATTTATCAAAAGCTGCAGAGTTACGGTTTTGTACACAATGTATGACTGTCCGTGAACAGGTGGTGTCAAACAATGCATTATGGATGTAGAATAGCAGGGGGATTTGTCATCTCAGTCCAAATATACTTTTTTTTTAAGCAGTCAATTTTTTTTAAGACCAGCAAGGTATTTAAACCAAATAACCATCCCTAAATTGAGGACAGTGTTAGCTTAATATTTCACTTTCAATAGCTGCCCTTGAAGAAAAATTTGGAAAAATATCATCTTCTCCAATAACGAATTCTATTCTATTCTATTCTATTCTATTCCATTCCATTCCAAGCAAAACATTGCCGTTGACCTTAGTAATGGACAGAAAGCAACCCATACGTACAAATCCATTATGAGTTTGGGAAAGAAAGCATCATGAAAAAAATTGCAGTTTCATAAAATTCTGCTCTGTAGGGGATCAGCGAAGATCCAAAATCCTAATTTGCTGAGCCAAAACAACATTGGCGTTGAATGTTGTTTCCAATTGTTGAATTGCTCTGATTCAACCATTTAGACGTTTTCATTTGGATTCATGGGGGTTTCCATTCAAAAGGTCTAGAAAGCTTAGAACTACGACGCCTAAAACTCGATCTAAGTATTGCCCACAAAATCATATGCTGCAACGTCTTGCATAGTTAATGACGACTTGAAAATTCATTTCCAAAGGCTGATTCAATCAATCTGCCTTCCTTTACAACTCCTGATGTAATTTTCTTTGCGTGAACCAAAATGTTATGTCCCCAAACCCAACAAAACATATTCTTCTATATAAAAGCTCATAAAGAACGTTTTCTGGAACTGGTTATATCTAGTTTGATGAAAAGGAGGACGAGGGGTGGCATGATAGCAGGGTTCCAATATCTCAGGGGCTGCCACAAAGAAGATTTATTTTATTTTATTTATTTATTTTGTCCAATACACAATACATATTGAAGAGAATAGATATGAAGTATTATATATAAAGAGAAGATATAAAAATAGAGAAGATATATGAAGGAAGAAAAGATATATGAGATATGAGATAAGGAGAGACAATTGGACAGGGGACGAAAGGCAGGCTAGTGCACTTATTTACGCCCCTTACTGACCTCTTAGAAACCTGGAGAGGTCAATCGTGGATAGTCTAAGGGAAAAATGTTGGCGGTTAGGGGTTGACACTACTGAGTCCAGTAATGAGTTCCACGCTTCGACAACTCGATTGCTAAAGTCATATTTTTTACAGTCAAGCTTGGAGCGATTAATGTTAAGTTTGAATTTGTTGCATGCTCTTGTGTTGTTGCAGTTGAAGCTGAAGTAGTCATTGACCGGCAGGACGTTGCAGCATATGATTTTGTGGGCAATACTTAGATCGTGTTTTAGGTGTCGTAGTTCTAAGCTTTCTAGACCTAGGATTGATAGTCTGCTTTCGTAGGGCGAAGGGCTCTTCTGGTGAAGATGGAGTCAAGCTATGCTCCAAAGCATCTGAAGGCAGCCATAAGAAACAATGGATGGAATCAAAGAGAGAAGCCTCCGTTTGAATCTCGTGAAGATCAGAACATGGAAACACTTCCACCTCCGGCTTGAAACGACATCAGAAAAAGACTTCTTCGACCAGTTGGTTTCTTTTTAAAATTAATTTAATCCAGCCAATACATGCCCTCCCTTTTTCCTTCTTAATTAAGGGGAAAAAACAGACCCTATGAACTTTTTTTAGTTCACTGTTGAAATACAAGTTTGTGCAACACTCTCTTCAACCCCTGGACTGTTTGGCTACGGAGCAGATTCAGCAAATTTTTAATTTATCAGTACCATAAATGTGTAGGTAACGGGAGAAAACACCCAAGGCTAATTTACACATCAGGAATTTTAAAGTTTGCTACAGAACAGGAAGCAGACAAGAATTACACTCCCACCCCTGAGTGTGGGGAAACAACCTCCGTCCCCATCATGCTGATTCAAAGGATCACTCTGAAAAAAGATTAAAGAAGGCAAAGCCTTGTTAACTCACAAATTGCCATCTTGATGGTTCTTAAGTAGAAAAGTTTGTAAAAAGAAGCAATTTTTCCCATAGGAATCAATGTAAAAGCAAATAATGAATGTGATTGGGGAAACCACAGGGAGGGTGGAGGCCCTGTTTCCTCCCAGGAGATTCCTAGAGAGGCCCCATGAAGGCTTCTCCCTGCCTTTGCCGGCCCTGTTTCCTCCCAGGAGATTCACGGAGAGGCCCCACAGAGGCTTCTCCCCACCTTTTCCGGCCCTGTTTCCTCCCTGGAGATTCCTAGAGAGGTCCCACAGAGGCTTCTCCCCACCTTTTCTGACCCCATTTCTTCCCTGGAGATTCCTAGAGAGGCCCCACGGAGGCTTCTCCCTGCCTTTTCTGGTTACAGTTTCGGAGGCTCCGGTTTGTTAAGTGGAAAATGGTTCTTGAGAAGAGGCAAAAAAATCTTGAACACCCGGTTCTTATCTAGAAAAATTCGTAAGTAGAGGCGTTCTTACATAGAGGTATCACTGTACAAGCATTTATTTAGACCAGCGTTTCCCAACCGGTGTGCCACGGCACACCAGTGTGCCACGGCACACCGGTTGGGAAACGCTGGTCTAAATAAATGCTTGTACAGTGATACCTCTATGTAAGAATATGGCCAGGTGTGCCGCCAAGCTTCAGCTGGGCGGGGCGCTGCCGGTACTTCCGTCCTGGGGCTCCCGCTCGCAGCTGTCTCCTGCTCGATGCCGCGGTTTTCGGCGCTCTCCTGCTGGGCCCCAAAGAAGGAAGGCAGGAAGAAGGAGAGCTCCATTCTTCGCACCTTTTTCCCCGCCTTCTTTCTTTGGGGCCCAGCAGGAGAGCGCCGAAAACCGCGGCATCGAGCAGGAGGCGGGGGACAGCTGCGAGCGGGAGCCCCAGGACGGAAGTACCGGCAGCGCCCCGCCCAGCTGGAGCTCCTCTTTCGTCGACGGCAAGTGTCCGATGGGAGCGGGGGGGGGTGGCCGCAGCGGCCGCAGGCAGTTGGGGGAGATGGCGGCGGCGAGAGGGATCGCTCGCTCTCTCTCTCTCAGCTGACTGCAAGTGGGAGCCCTGACGGTGGCGGTTGGACGTTCTGCTGGACGTCGTACATGCTGGCGCTGCGTGCCTGGCATATACGGTGTCCAGCACCACGTCCAGCTGCCGCCGTCAGGGCTCCCGCTTGCAGTCAGCTGAGAGAGAGAAAGAAAGAGAGACATATAAGAGAGGCAGAGAGAGAGAGAAAGAGAGACATAGCAAGAGAGGCAGAGAAAGAGAGACAGAGCAAGAAATAAGAGACAGCAAGAGAGGCAGAGAAAGAGAGAGAGAGAAAGAGAGAGAGAAAGAGAGACATAGCAAGAGAGGCAGAGAGAGAGAAAAAGAAAGAGAGACATAGCAAGAGAAAAAGAGAGACTTAGCAAGAGAGGCACAGAGAGAAAGAGAAAGAAAGAGAGACATAGCAAGAGAGACAGAGAGAGAAAGAGAGATAGCAAGAGAGGCAAAGAGAAAGAAAGAGACATATAGCAAGACAGTGAAAGAGAGAGAGAGAGCAAGAGAGAGAGAGAAAAGCAAGAAAGAGATAGCAAGAGAGACAGAGAGAGAGAGCAAGGGAGAGAGAAAGACATAGAGGAAGGGAAGGAGGGAGAGAGAAAGAGAGCAAAAAAGAGAGGAAGAAAGAAAAAAGAGGGATGGAGAGAGAGAATGAAGGGAAGGAAAAGAGAGAAAGAGGGAGAAATAGAGTGAAAGGGAGGAAGAGAGAGGGTTTTTTTTGTCCAAACTTTTCTTTAGCGCCCCCCCCCCCCCCTTTTCAGTGTTCCCCAGGATTTTGAAAATACGAATAATGTGCCGCGGCTCAAAAAAGGTTGGGAAACACTGATTTAGACCACTGTTCTAAGTTACAGCAGCAATTTTTTAAAAAAAGGGTTGGCATTCGTCCTTGTACTTACGACAGTCCTCACAGTTATGACCATAGGAGTGTCTTCAGGTGATGTGATCAAAATTGAGATGCTTGGCAACTGGTGTGGATTCACAACTGGGGTTATGGGATCGACTCCTTCCCAGCCAGCTTCCCACAATCAAAGTGACAGAGTGAAGCTGGATTCACACAACGACAATGTGATTCACTTAACAACTGCAGTCATTCGCTTAACAACCATGACAGTAAAAAAGGTCCCAAAAACTAGATGCCGTTCACTTCAAGAATTTCCATTGTTCAGCATTGTTCAATATAAGTTGAGAGCTACTTGCAGATATTAAAAAATTGTGAGCTTTTACAATTGTATTCCTATTCTTAGAGAAGGAACCACTGAAAACAATTATAATGAACGTGACACTTAAGAAGGGCAATACATTCCCTTTGGAAAGCAACAAAAAGCAGCTTACACCAAGCTGTCATGTTGCAAGGGTAGCACAGTAGTAGTTTTGCAAACGTTATGCCTTAAAAACCACATTAACATTCGTAACTGACCTGAGCAGCTTCCCAGAAATGGGTTTGAAACAGATTGCTAGTGTAAGGAAATAGCAATACAGTGTTCCCTCGATTTTTGCGGGTTCAAACTTTGCGGAAAGTCTATACCACGGTTTTTCAAAAATATTAATTAAAAAATACTTTGCGGGTTTTTTCCCTAAACCACGGTTTTTCCCACCCAATGACGTCATATGTCATCGCCAAACTTTCGTCTGCCTTTAATAAATATTTTTTTAATAAACTTTAATAAATAATCATGGTGAGTAATAATCTGAATGGTTGCTAAGGGAATGGAAAATTGCAATTTAGGGGTTTAAAGTGTTAAGGGAAGGCTTGTGATACTGTTCATAGCCAAAAATAGTGTATTTACTTCCGCATCTCTACTTCGCGGAAATTCAACTTTCGCGGGTGGTCTCGGAACGCATTCACCACGAAAAGTGAGGGAACACTGTAGTACTCAGACTTATATACCGCTTCACAAGGCTTTACAGCCCTCTCTATTATAGAATCAGCAGATTGCCCCCAACAATCTGGGTCCGCATTTTATTGACCTCGGAAGGATGGAAGATTGAGGCAATAGCAATAGCACTTAGACTTATATAGCGCTTCACAAGGCTTTACAGCCCTCTCTAAGCGGTTTATAGAACCAGCACATTGCCCCCAACAATCTGGGTCTTCATTTTATTGACCGCGGAAGGATGGAAGATTGAGGCAATAGCAATAGCACTTAGACTTATATAGCGCTTCACAAGGCTTTACAGCCCTCTCTAAGCGGTTTATAGAACCAGCACATTGCCCCCAACAATCTGGGTCTTCATTTTATTGACCGCGGAAGGATGGAAGATTGAGGCAATAGTAATAGTACTTAGACTTATATAGCGCTTCACAAGGCTTTACAGCCCTCTCTAAGTGGTTTGTAGAATCAGCACATTGCCCCCAACAATCTGGGTCCGCATTTTATTGACCTCGGAAGGATGGAAGATTAAGTCAATAGTAATAGTAATAGTACTTATATAGCGCTTCACAGTGCTTTACAGCTCTCTCTAAGCGGTATACAGAGTCAGCCTATGGCCCTTAATAATCTGGGGACAAAACAATCATTTTACACACCTTGGAAGGATGGAAGGCTGTAGAAACATAGAAGTCTGACGGCAGAAAAAGACCTCATGGTCCATCTAGTCTGCCCTTATACTATTTCCTGTATTTTTATCTTAGGATGGATATATGTTTATCCCAGGCAAATAAAATAAAACTTATAAATAAAACTTATTTATATTATATATGTATATCTATACCTAGTGAAGGGCTACCAATTTTTTTACTACCACACTGTGGGCGTAGCTTATGCAGGACAACCTGCATTTTCTTACAACATTTTTCATGCAAATTGGGTGCTCTGGGGTGGAGCTCCATTTTTGCTACCCCACTGGGTTCCTCCCCCATCTGGGCAGTAGCCCACCCCTATCTATATCTATATCTATATCTACTGTATATCTATATCTATATACCTTGACAAAAATCACACATATCTATATTTATATATGTATATCTATGCATATCTATATCTATATTTATATGTGTATCTATCCATATCCATATCCATATATCTATCTATCTATCTATCTATCTATCTATCTATCTATCTATATCTATATCTATATCTATATCTATCGATCGATCGACAGACAGACAGACAGACAGACAGACAGACAGACAGACAGACAGACAGACAGACAGACATACATACATATATATATATATATATATATATATATATATATATATATATATATGTCATGTGTTTTTGCTGAATTTGAAAATTAAGGGAGACTAGGACAGATCTATTTCGGCCTTATTTTGGCCTCATCAGCTAGCCATACCCTCTCTGGGACTTGGAACTTGCAACCTTGGCCTCGTAAGGCAGAGAATTAACCTCTAGGCTATCTATATCTACATATCTATATACACATATTGAATTTATTCTGTAGGTAGTCCTCAAAGTACGACCACAACTCAGCTCAAACTTTCTGGGGTCATTTGTTGAGTTTTGCTTCACTTTGTGACCATTTCTTGCCACCATTTATGCCTAGCACTACCAGTTGGGTTAGAGAGAGAGAGGCAATATTTTTCTTCCCATCCTGGAAAGCCTACAATTAGTCCTTGACTTACCAGCATAACTGAAGGTCAAAATTTCTGTTGCTGAGATAGTCGTTAAGCGAGTTTTGCCTCATTTTGCGACCATTTCTTGCCACCATTTATGCCTAGCACACTACTGGTCAGGTTAGAGAGACGCTATTTTTCTTCCCATACAATTAGTCCAAAGGCCAAAATTTCTGTTGCTGAGATAGTCATTAAGCGAGTTTTGCCTCATTTTGCGACCATTTCTTGCTACCATTTATGTCTGACACTAACAGTTGGGTTAGAGAGAGATCCTATTTTTCTTCTCATCCTGGAAGGCCATACAATTAGTCCTTGACTTACAACCGTAAATGAAGGTCAAGATTTTTATTGTCGACAGTTGTTAAGCAAGTTTCGCCTCATTTTGCGATCATTTCTTGCCACTATTTATGCCTAGCACTACCGGTCAGGTTAGAGAGATGCTATTTTTCTTCCCATACAATTAGTCCAAAGGCCAAAATTTCTGTTGCCGAGACAGTCGTTAAGTGAGGTTTGCCTCATTTTGTGACCATTTCGTGCCACAATTTATGTTTAGCACTACTGGTTGGGTTAGTTAGAGTAGAGGTCTGTAACCTTGGCAACTTTATGAGGTGTGGACTTCAACTCCCAGAATTCCTCAGCCAGCATGGCTGGCTGAGGAATTCTGGGAGTTGAAGTCTACACCTCATAAAGTTGCCAAGGTTGGAGACCTCTGAGTTAGAGAGATGCTATTTTTCTTCCCATCCTGGAAGGCCGTGCAAGTAGTCCAAAGGCCAAAATTTCCATTGCTGAGACAGTTGTTAAATGAGTTTTGAGCCATATTATGATCTTTCAGGCCACAGCTATTCGGTGAATTGTTGTTTTAAGTTAGTAGCGTGCTGGCTAAGTGAATACGGCTTTGACTTGGCTGCTCAGAAGGTCGCCAAAGGGGGTCACGTGACATTAACCCCCCCCCTTCCCCACACAAACTGCAGCCCGTCATAAATACGAGTCAATTGCTTGCCGAGGGTCCGAATATAAACCAGGCGACCCCCGGAGGTTGCTGCAGCTGAGGTAAAGTGAGGGAAAAAACGTGGTCATTTTGAACGGTCACTTCAACGAACCGTCGTTTAAGTGTCCCAAGACTCCAGGAAGGGCGTGAGAGGAGGACGAAAGGAACGTCTGGATGTCCTCCGCAGCCCGGGGAAACCCAAGGAGCAGAGAGCGCGTGCGCGAGGGTTCAAACGACTTGCAGCTGTCAAAAGGCTGCGGCCCATTCGGGAAAGTTTTTCATTTCCTCACGAACCCCCTCCCCCGTCCCCCCACCTTCGCCGCTGTTTCCTCGCGCCCAGCAGGTTGAACCCCGCGAGGAAGGCGGGAAGAGAGAGGTGCGGGGGGGGGGGGAGTTGAGGGGAGGCGTGACAAAGCAGCGGCTGAGGGAAAAGGGGCGGCGCCGAGGGAAAGTTTGGGAGCGCACGTGCGCCTCGGGAGCAGCCTGAGGCGGCTGAGGAAGAGGAGGGAGAGAAGAGGAGGAGGAGGAGGGAAGGGAGGGGTGGAGAGAAAAAGGAAAGAAGAGGGGAGGAAAAGGAAGAGGAGGTGAGGAAGAGGAGGAGGAAAGGAGAGAAAGAAGGAGGAAAGGAGTGGAAGTGGAGAAGGAGGAGAGAAGGAGGAAGGGAGAGAAGGAGGAATAGGAAAGGGAGAGGAGGAGGAGAGAAAAAGGAGAAGAGAAGGAGGAAAAGAGGAAGAGAAGGAGGAAAGGAGTGGAAGTGGAGAAGGAGGAGAGAAGCAGGAAGGGAGAGGAGGAAGAGGAAAGGGAGAGGAGGAGGAGAGAAAAAGGAGAAGAGGAGGAAAAGGGAGGAAGAGAAGGAGGAAAGGAGTGGACGTGGAGAGAAGAAGGAAAGAAGAGAAGGAGGAAAGGGGAGGAAGAGGAGAAGGAGAAGAGGAATGAGAGGAAGAGGAGAAGGAAGAAAGGGAGAGGAAGAGAAGGAGAGAAAGGAAAGAAGAGTAGGAGGAGAGGGAGAGGAGAAGGAGGAAAGAAGGGAAGGCAGAGGAAAGAGAGGAGGAGGAAAGGAAGAGGAGGAGAGAAAGAAGCGAAGGAGGAAGAAAGGAGGGGAGGCAGAGCCTGGGCCGGGCGAAGACACTTACTTGCGTCCCGTCCACCAGCCGCCCAGCCATGGTTGCGCCGCCTGAGCCCGGGGCTGTAGGAGCGGCCGGCTGAAGCCCCTCCGGGATGCCGCTTCCTTGAAGGCGGTCAGCTGATCGCCAGGCGGAAGAGCCGCGGCCGGCGCTAGGCGGGCTCTCTTCGCTCCGGGACGGGGGAACTTTCCGGGTTGTGGGGGCTCAGAGAAGGGAGCCGGGGACTGGCCTCGGGGCGGGGGGGGTTGGCCTCCGTCCAGGCCTACCCCCTCGGGGTGGGGGGTGAAGATGGGGGCCCTGCCTCGTTTCTCCCTCGCTCCCCCCCCCCGCATTTTACACCTGGAAAACCTCCTCTCCAAAGTTTTCCAAACTTTTGAAAGGCTGCCAAACAGGAGGACCTTAACACCTTTAACAACAACAACACAAGAGCATGCGAGTCTCCGGAGGGGGCGGCCTACAAGTTTAATAAATTATTATTATTTATTTATTTATTTATTTATTTATTTATTTATTTATGTATTTATTAGATTTGTATGCCGCCCCTCTCTCGGGGCGGCTAACAACAATAAAGAAAACAATGTAACAAATCTAATATTAAAAAATAATCTAAAAAACCCCAATTTAAAGAACCACTCATACATACAAGCATACCATGTATAAATTCTATAAGCCTAGGGGGAAGGGAATATCTCAATTCCCCCATGCCTGACGACAGAGGTGGGTTTTAAGGAGCTTGCAAAAGGCAAGGAGGGTGGGGGCAACTCTGATATCTTATTATTATTATATTATTATTATTATTATATTATATTATTATATTATTATTATTTTATTATATTATTATTATTATTATTATTATTATTTGATGATGATGATGCAATAAATACAAACTCAATGTAAACCGCTCCAAACTAGATTGCAGAAAATACGATTTCAGCAATAGAGTGGTCAACGCCTGGAATTCACTACCGGACTCTGGTTTCTTCCCCCAATCCCAAAATCTTCAACTTACATTATCTACAATAGAGCTCTACCCTTTTCTAAGAGGTCTGTAAGGGGCGTGCATAAGTGCACCTTCGTGCCTACCGTTCCTGTCCTAATGTCTTTTTATCCTTTCTATCTCTATACTTATATTATGTTAAACATACTACAATACAATACAATATAAAGCCCTTCATGGCATCGGACCAGAATATCTCCAGGACTGCCTGCTGACACACAAATCCCAGCGACCGGTTAGGTCCCACAGAGTTGGCCTTCTCCGGGTCGCAGCATCACAAAACCACAAAAGTCCGGAGGTGGGGTTTCGAGGACTTCTGTGTTTTTGCGATGCTGCAATTTCGCTGAGGCTCGCCTCACTGGGAAACCCCACCTCCGGACTTCTGTTGCCAGCGAAGCACCCATTTTTGCGCTGCTGTGATTCCCCTGCAGCATCACAAAAACACGGAAGTCCGAAGGTGGGGTTTCCCATGGAGGGGAGCCTCAGGGAAATCTCAGCAGCGCAAAAACGGGCGCTTCGGCTGGCAAAAGGGGGGAGTTTTGGGCTTGCACGCATTAATCGCTTTTCCATTGATTCCTATGGGAAACATTGTTTCGTCTTACTAACTTTTCACCTTACAAACCTCGTCCCGGAACCAATTAAGTTCATAAGACGAGGTATCACTGCATTATCTACTATATAAAGTTTTGTATACACATGCACACACAGCTCTTCTAAAATTATATACATTCGAACTCATTTACTGTGATAGGAAAAACATACCCAGAGTCCAGAAGGGGGGGGGGGGAAGAAAAACATTCAAAAATTTTCTACCGGTTCTGCATACCTAACCATACCCGGAGGAGCCCATCACTGGCCAAAATGCCTGTAGTGGTGAGATACAGTACTAGCTGCAGGACCAGCTAAAAAGTATCCTAGATTCTGTTCTGCTGGGCTCTCTGGTAGGAGCCTCCCGAAAATTCAAGGATACAAATTTCAGACACACACACGTTTGAAAATTCAAAACAATGTTCTTTGTCCCAAATTCAAAATAAACTAAGCACTCTTTTTGTATTGCAAAGAGCACTCTTCCCAAAACAACCGGGTAGTCTGTACAATTTCCCTTAAGCAGTCATTAAGTACTTAGCTAGCAGCTGTGAAGAAACTTCACACCCCTTCTTCTTCTTCAACAAAGTGAGAAACACACACACGTTGCTCTGCTTTGGTTTCAAAGGCATGAAAAATGAACAAAGTCCAGAAAACAGCAGCACAGGGTTCCTGAAGAACTGCGATCGGATACTCTTCCACAACGGCCAAACCCACACGCTGCTATTTATAGCAGCAGCCCTAATTACTGGAGCCCCACCCAAACACAGGTGACTTCTCTTATTTCCTGTAATATGTCCTTATTTGGTCTCTTCATGCATAATTCTGCGCTTGCTTGGGTCCGAGACGTCTTCATCCGAATCAATGGAAGATAAGGGAGATTGACTGCCTGGGCTGTGTGCCAAGCCCCCCTCTGCCGAGTCACTCCCACCTTCTTCTTCATCCGAGGAAAC
>NC_091954.1:7134478-7181978 GCF_031021105.1 Erythrolamprus reginae
TTTGCCCGATGCCATTTCCTGTATTTTATCTTAGGATGGATCTATGTTTATCCCAGGCATGTTTAAACTTACTGTGGATTTACCAACCACGTCTGCTGGAAGTTTGTTCCAAGCATCTACTCATTCAGTAAAGTAATATTTTCTCACGTTGCTTCAACTAACCTCAGATTGGTACCCCCTTATTCTTGTGTTCACTATTCAAAACACTCCCCTCCTGGACCTTATTTAACCCTTGAACTTATTTAAATGTTTCGATCATGTCCCCCTTTCCCTTCTGTCCTCCAGACTGTACAGATTGAGTTCATGAAGCCTTTCCTGGTACGTTTTATGCTTAAGATCTTCCACCATTTTTGTAGCCCGTCTTTGGACCCATTCAATTTTATCCATATCTTTTTGTAGGTGAGGTCTCCACAACCGAACACAGGATTCCAAATGGGGTCTCACCAGCGCTCTATACAGCGGGATCACAATCTCCCTCTTCCTGCTTGTTATACCTCTTATTAATAGTCTTATTTCTCAAAACTAGGCCTAATTCCTAGAAACACAGAAACATAGAAGATTGACAGCAGAAAAAGACCTCCTGGTCCATCTAGCCTGCCCTTATACTATTTCCTGTATTTTATCTTAGGATGGATATATGTTCATCCCAGTTTAAATTTTAAAAGGTAATTAAAATTCACTGGTGCACCTGGAGAGCAAAAACAGGGGTTTTAAATATATATACAGTATACTGTATTTAAAAATAACACCCTCTTTTACCGAGTCAGCCACAATCCGGGAAGAGATTTCTCCGAGCAATCGGGACGCGGTGGTGTTTATTTGTTTTTTATTTATTTATTATATTTATTTATTTCGTGGAACATGTGTAGGATTGTAAGTTTGTATAAGCTGTAACATAAGTAGTAACTGATGATAAAAGAAGACAATAGGATGGTAGGACAGGGGCGGTAGGCACAATGGTGCGGTTATGCAACAATGGGGTTGGTGGTGGAAATCCGCAGAGGGGTCATTCTCATGCACAGCTCTCTGGATCGCACTGCGCCCCATTCTTCAAAATGGAGACAAAAGGTAGCGTAACCCCTTCTTCTTCCTTCGCCCTCTTCTTAAAACAGGTCTGCCCTTAAGGTAAACCTGGGCAGGCTTGGGCCAACTCGCCCTTGGGGGGGGGGGGGGCTGGATCCATCCATCCTTCCTTCCTTCCTCCCTCCCTCCTTTATTTCATCTCCTCCCTCCCTCCCCCTCTTTCTTCTTCTTCTCCTTCTTCTTTCTTTCTTTCTTTCTTTTTCATCTCCTTCTTCCTCCCTTCCTCCCTCTTTCCCTCCTCCCTCCCTCTTTCCTTCCTTCCTTTTTTTATCTCCTTCCTTCCTTCCTCTCCTTGCTTCTTCCCTTCCCTCTTTCCCTCCCTCTCTTTCATCTCCTTCTTTCCTTCCTTCCTTCCTTCATTTCATCTCCTTCCTCTCTTTCCTTCCTTTCCCTCCCTCCCTCCCTCTCTCTTTCTTTTTCATCTCCTTCTTTCCTCCCTCCCTCCCTCTTTCTTTCTTTCTCTCTCTCTCTCTTACTTCTTTCCTTCCTCCCTCCCTCCCACCCTAAAACTGGGACTTCCAACAAAGGACGGGCTCGGCGTTTGGCGAGGACCAGGGATGCGTTAGGCCCAAATCGCTGCAGGCCCATAGAAGCCAAAACTTTTCTTCTAGCTTCCTTTGCCGTTTCTGGCCGGCCAGGAAATAGACCCCGGCTCCTTTGCGAGCTTGCGGGGGGGGGGGGGGGCGGGGGTTCGAGCCTAAAGCGGACCGGCTGTTTGAGGGGCGAAAAGCCCTGGGCAGAGGAGGAAAGCGGTTGGGTAATGAAGGCCGGTGGAAGCAGCAACTGTGCGTGACTCTCTCTAAATATACGTATATTTTAATTGTACGTTTATATCTGTTATGTAATCATTTTTGTTGTGAGCCACCCTGACTCTGACAAATAGAGCGGCATAGAAATCGTAGTAATAATAATAATAATAATAATAATAATAATAATAATAATAATAATAATAATAATAACAACAACAACAATAATAATATTAACAACAACAACAACAACAACAACAACAACAACAACAACTGACTTTCCCGTCCCTGCAAAGGCTTGGAGACAGTGAGCATCCTCCTTGGAACCCGTGGACGGTTGTTCCCACGACGCGAGTTCAGCTGCCTGGTGGAGTTAGTTCTGGATCCCAAGGCTGGGAACGAAAATCTGGCAAAAGATTCTTTCTCTCTCTGCTCTCTCTTTCTTTCTTTCTTTCTCTCTCTCTCTTTCTCCCTCTTTCTCTTTCACTTTCTCCTCTCTGTGTGTGTGTGTGTCTCTTCTCAATTTCCCTTTCGCTTTCTTTCTTTTTCTCTCTCTCTCTCTCTTCTCTCTCTCTGTTTCTCTCTCTCCCTATCTCCCCCCCTCCCTCTCTGCGTTCCTCAGCATCCCTCTCCGCGCTTTCTCCTCGAAGGGCTTCAGACTATCGGAGGAGGCGCTCCGGGCAGGCTTTCTCCCCATGGCTGGGGTCATAAAACCTGCCTTTCCACCCCTTCGGCCAAGCGACTGGAAGAAAGAGCCTACAGTCCTTATTTGCACCGGTCTTGCGCGGTTCCCCGAGGTCGCCGGGGGCGGGGTGGAGGGGCTTCCTCCCGACGCAGAGCGAAAACGGAGAGAAAAATCCTGCAGAGAGGCGGTCGCTCCACAGCGACCTGAGGAGCGCGGTTGGAGGAGAATAGCAAGAGCACTCGGACTTATATACCGCTTCACAGTGCTTTGACGGCCCTCTCTAAGCGGTTTACAGAATCAGCACGATGCCCCCAACAATCTGGGTCCCCATTTTGCGCACCTCCGAAGGAGGGAAGGCTGAGTCAACCTTGAGCCTGGTGAGATTTGAACTGCTGAACTACAAGCTACTTGAAGTAGCCTGCTGTGCTGCGCTCTTAACCCCTGCGCCTCCCGAACGCAAGGGTTCATAATGCTAAGTAAAGGCAGGAAGAGAGAAGAACGGGTGAGGAACACAAAGCAATTGGACTTTCCTAAAAGAGAGAGAGAGAGAGAGATGAGCTGGAAAAGAAGAGCTTGAGACTTTCAAAGGGAGTTTGTCCGAAATGGTGTAAGAATTCCTGTTTGAGCAGGGAGGGTGGTTAGACTACATGACCACAAGGTCCCTTCCAACATATATATATATATGTCAAATGTTTTTTTAGCTGGAATTTTAAAATTAAGGGAGACTAGGATGGTCCCATTTCGGCCTTGTTCTGGCCTCATCAGTTAGCCACACCCTTCCTTACTGGGATTTGATCCTGTGGACTCTGCCTTGTAAGGCAGAGACTTAGCAGAGGTGCTATCAGATCAGATCCCTTCCAGCTGTGTACCACGGAGGGGCTATATGTTTTTTTTTATGTCGGATCACCCTGGTATATTTCAAGGAACATCACAGCTCCTTTTTGCCTCTAGGCCCAACCCAGGGCCACTTCAAGGCAGTTAATTTATTTATAGCCGACAACTATATTCTGTATGTGTCAAATGTTTTTTTAGCTGGAATTTTAAAATTAAGGGAGACTAGGATGGTCCCATTTCGGCCATGTTCTGGCCTCATCAGCTAGCCACACCCTTCCTTACTGAGATATATACAGTATGTGTGTGTGTGTGTGTGTGTGTGTGTGTGTGTGTGTGTGTGTGTGTGTGTGTGTATATATATATATATATATATATATATATATATATATATATATATATATATATATATATAGTTTGTTTTTTAATGTCGGATCACCCTGGTATATTGAAGGAACATCACAGCTCCTTTTTGCCTCTAGGCCGAAGCCAGGGCCAGTAAGGAAGGGTGTGGCTAGCTGATGAGGCCAGAACAAGGCCGAAATGGTACCATCCTAGTCTCCCTTAATTTAAAAAAAAAAATTTCAGCTAAAAACATTTGATATACCGTGTTTCCCCGATAGTAAGGCAGTGTCTTACTATCTTTTTACCCCCAAAAGCCCCACTGTGTCTTACTTTGGGGGTATGTCTTATATTGTCCCGGGCAATTTTTTAATTTCTTATTTTAAAATATGTAATAAATAAAATCTAGAAGTGGCAGAAGCGCGGGTGAGTGGAGGCGGGCAGGAAAGGCACGAACCGAGGGTTTTAAGCAGAAGGCGGGGGCGGTTCAAGCAGCGTTCCGCCGTCGCCGCCGCTCCTGCGTCTTTCGCAGAAGTTCTTGAATGGTGGCGGCGGCCCTTGATCGCAGCCGATGAGGTTCAGCTTTCTTTGCTTCTCCTGCTGCTTCCTTTGCTTTTCTGCTGCTGACTAAGGCGATGTCGGCCGGGCAATTGGAAGGTACCTGATAGCCCTTTTCGTCGCCTTTCCCGGCAGGGAGAGCAAAGGCGGCGGCGGGAGTAGTGGAGGCGAGGCGGAGAAGAAAGAAGCGGCGGATAGCTGGCGAGGCACCGGCTAGAGGGCTGGACCCCGCCGCTCCCGCCGCCGCCTTTGCCTCTTGCCCGGCGGGAAAGGCGACGAAAAGGGCTATCGGGTCCCTTCCAATTGCCCGGCCGGCATCGCCTTAGTCAGCAGCGGAAAAGCAAAGGAAGCAGCAGGAGAAGCGAAGAAAGCCGAACCTCATCGGCTGCGATCAAGGGCTGCCGCCACCATTCAAGAACTTCGCTTCTCCTGCTGCTTCCTTTGCTTTTCCGCTGCTGACTAAGGCGACGCCGGCTGGGCAATTGGAAGGGACCCGATAGCCCCTTTCGTCGCCTTTCCCGCCGGGCAAGAGGCAAAGGCGGCGGCGGCAAAGCGGCGGGGTCCAGCCCTCTAGTCGGCGCCTTGCCAGCTATCCGCCGCTTCTTTCTTCTCCGCCTCGCCTCCACTACTCCCGCCGCCGCCTTTGCTCTTCCCGCCGGGCAAGAGGCTGGGTGAGCAGACCGAGGTGCTGGAACTGGGGCTGCCTGTCCTTGGCATGAACGGCGGGCAGGTGGCGCTCGGCACCCGGAATCCCGTCTTCTCGCCACCGCCCGAGCTCCCTCCGGAGCCTGCTGCCGCCGCCGCGCTTCCTCTGCCGGCCGAGGAGTCCTTATCCCCACCGCGAACTGCTCCGACGCCTCCCTCGCTTGCTTTTACGGTAGTACCGTGTTTCCCCGAAAGTAAGACATATGTCTTACTTTCGGGGTATGGCTTATATTAGCCAACCCCCCTGAAACCCGCCATATGTCTTACAATCGGGGGGGTCTTACTATCGGGGAAACACATATATATGTCACATGTTTTTTTTTGCTGAATTTGAAAATTAAGGGAGACTAGGATAGATCTATTTCGGCCTTATTTTGGCCTCATCAGCTAGCCATACCCACTGGACTTGAACCTGCAACCTTTGCCTTGTAAGGCAGAGAATTATCCTCTAGGCACAGTATCCAATCCCTTCAGCTCTGCACCATGTTGTATATATATTTATATATTTGTATCACATGTTTTTTTGCTGAATTTTTAAAATTAAGGGAGACTAGGATGGTACCATTTCGGCCTTGTACATATATTTATATATACTGTATATATTGTATATGGTGTGTGTGTGTGTGTGTGTGTGTGTGTGTGTGTGTGTAGTATATACATACACGCATATACATACATACCTACATACTGTACACACTCTCTCTCCCTCTCTCTCTCTCTCTCTCACACACACACAGGTAAAAAAAAATAAAGGGAACACTCAAATAACACATCCTAGATCTGAATGAATGAAATATTCTCATTGAATACTTTGTTCTGTACAAAGTTGAATGTGCACAACAGCAGGGGAAATTGACTGTCAATCAGTGTTGCCTCCTAAGTGGACAGTTTGATTTCACAGAAGTTTGATTTACTTGGAGTGATATTGTGTTGTTTAAGTGTTCCCTTTATTTTTTTTGAGCAGTGTATACACACACATACACACACACACACAACATCAAGCCAGCAATTTCTATGCTTGCACTTTCTTGATCCACTAACCATTCCTAAATTACACACATATAGACATACACTGCTCAAAAAAATAAAGGGAACACTCAAAGAACACATCCTAGATCTGAATGAATGAAATATTCTCATTGAATACTTTGTTCTGTACAAAGTTGAATGTGCACAACAGCAGGTGAAATTGATGGCCCATCAATGTTGCTTCCTAACTGAACAGTTTGATTTCACAGAAGTTTGATTGACTTGGAGTGATATTGTGTTGTTTAAGTGTTCCCTTTATTTTTTGAGCAGTGTATACACACACACACACACACACACACAACATCAAGCCAGCAAGTTCTATGCTTGCACCTTCTTGATCCACTAATTGCACATGCGACATGACCATTGCAAATACATAAATATAAAGCCGCAGCAACAGGGCAGAGCAATGCTCCAATGCGGAGAGAGAGGCCGCCGTTCCCCATTTGCAGGGCCTGGGAAAAGTATTTGGGTAGGTGTGGAAGGAAAGGGATTCATCAAAGAGACGCAGAAGCGGAGGCCTTGAGCTTGTGGGTGGGCCTGGGAGAAGCCATACTTGCATGGATAGGGCGTAAGCGTAAGGCCTCCTCTATCCGTTAGGGAAAACCCGCCGAGGAAAGAGGAAGGGACCCGGATTCCCAGGACTCACGGAATGCTTGGAGGTTTTGGGTTCATTGTGTGAACGGCTGGTTTGTGGTTTCAAAATGCAGTGCGCGTCAGGCTGCTAAACGGGGACGCTTTCGCTTCTAGACAACCAGCGGGGATTCTTGTAAACGAATAATAATAATAATAATAATAATAATAATAATAATAATAATAATAATAATAATAATAATTTAGCAGGTCAGCAAATGCCAGAATGTGGGGAAAACTCTTCTTTGACCCATCAAGTGATGGCCTTAAATCAGGGCTCTTCAAACTTGGCAACTTGAAGACTTGGGGACTTCAACTCCCAGAATTCTCCAGCCAGGAAACACAGCAACTTGAAGACTTGGGGACTTCAACTCCCAGAATTCTCCAGCCAGGAAATGCAATTTTAAGACTTTCAGACTTCAACTCCCAGAATTCTCCAACCAGGAAACGTGGCAACTTGAAGACTTGGCTGGAGAATTCTGGCAGTTAAGTCCCCAAGTCTTCAAGTTGCCAGGTTTGAATATTTCATTTTTATTTTATTTTTATTTTATTCTTAGTTGGGGGAAAGATCAAAAGCAACATGAGAAAATATTATTTTACTGAAAGAGTAGTAGATCCTTGGAACAAACTTCCAGCAGACGTGGTAGATAAATCCACAGTAACTGAATTTAAACACGCCTGGGATAAACATAGATCCATCCTAAGATAAAATACAGAAAAATAGTATAAGGGCAGATTAGATGGACCATGAGGTCTTTTTCTGCCATCAGACTTTTATGTTTCTATGTTTCTTAGAGTTGAAAGGGACCTCGCAGGTCATCTAGTCCAATCCCCTGCTCAAACAGGTGACCCTAGTCAGATGGCAGTCCAATTTCCTTTTGAATGTATGGAGTGATTCTTTTATGGACACTGGGAGCATCGGCACCAAAGACGAATTCCTTGTGTGTCCAATCACACTTGGCCAATAAAGAAAACAATGTTGTCTGGCGGGCCCCAGGGGAAGAGCCTTCTCTGTGGCGGCCCCGGCCCTCTGGAATCAACTCCCCCTGGAGATTAGAATTGCTCCCACCCTTCTTGTCTTCCGTAAACTACTTAAGACCCACCTATACCGCCAGGCATGGGGGATTTGAGACACCTTTTCCCCAGGCTTATTATAATTTATGTTTGGTATGTATGTGCTGTTTGGTTTTTAATTATGATAGAGTTTTTAGGGTTTTTTTAATATTAGATTTGTGCCTGTATAATACTGTTTTTATCGTGTTGTGAGCCGCCCCAAGTCTTCGGAGAGGGGCGGCATACAAATCTAATAAATTATTATTATTATTATTATTATTATTATTATTATTATTATTATTAATTATTATTATTATTAATTCTATTCTATTCTGATGGGGCAGTCACAACTTCCACTGGTTGATTGCTTGCACCAGTCAGAAAGTCCTTCCTTATTTCCAGGTTGAATCTCTCTTTGGTCAGTTTCCAGCTATTGAATCTCTCTTTGGTCAGTTTCTAGGTTGAATCTCTCTTTGGCCAGCTATTCCTCCTGGTCTGGCCCTTTGGTTCCCAAGAACAGTGTTTCCCAACCTTGACAACTTGAAGATATCTGGACTTCAACTCCCAGAATCCCCCAGCCAGCATTCGCTGGCTGGGTAATTCTGGGAGTTGAAGTCCAGATATCTTCAAGTTGCCAAGGTTGGGAAACCCTGCCCTAGAAAATAGTGTGCCCCCCCTCTTTGTGGCAACCCCTCAAATACCTGTATACTGCTATTATGTCCCGAGATATATGAAAAGAGTCTGCTGGAACAGGGCATGGATAGTGTAGCCCAGGGGTAGGCAAAGTTGGCTCTTCTATGACAGGTGGACTTCAACTCCCAGAATTCCTGAGCTAGCATGATTGGCTCAGGAATTCTGGGAGTTGAAGTCCACATGTCATAGAAGAACCAATTTTGCCTACCCCTGGGCTACACTATCCATGCCCAGTTCCAGCAACCTCTCTTCCTATGTCTTGGTTTCCAGTCCCCCTATTATTCTGGTTGCTCTTTTCTGTACTTTCTCCAGAGTTGCAAATTCCAATGTCCTTTTTGTAATGGGGTGACCAAAATTGAATGCAGTACTCCAGGTATGGTGTGACTAGGGCATAATAGATTGGTAAGATCTCTGCCTTAACCAAACAACGAGGCAAGGGCCAAAACTGGCCGTCCCCCTCATCATTTGAACAACAACAGAGTTGGAAGGGACCCTGGAGGTCTTCTAGTCCAACCCCCTGCTTAGGCAGGAAACTCTACGCCACTTCAGACAAATGGTTATCCAGCCTCATCTTAAAAACCTCCAGTGTTGGAGCATTCACAACTTCTGGAGGCAAGCTCTTCCACTGATCAACCGTTCTGACTGTCAGGAAATTTCTCCTGAGTTCTAAGTTGCTTCTCTCCTTGTTTAGTTTCCACCCATTGCTTCTTGTTCTACTCTCAGGTGCTTTGGAGACTAGGTTGACTCCTTCTTCTCTGTGGCAACCCCTGAGATATTGGAAGACTGCTACCGTGTCTCCCCTGGTCCTTCTTTGCATTAAACTAGCCAGGCCCAGTTCCTGCAACCGTTCTTCATATGTTTTAGCCTCCAGTCCCCCTAATTGCTGAATGATTGGTTGATGGGTTTTTCTTTTTTAATTGAATTTAAATGGTTGTTTTTTAATGTAGCATTAATTGGATTCATAATATTGTTTTGTTTTTTATATGTGCTGTGAGCCGCCCCGAGTCCTCGGAGAGGGGCGGCATACAAATCTGAATGAATGAATGAATGAATGAATGAATAAAATAATAAACTAAAATAAATAAATAAAATAAAATAAAATAAACTAAAATAAATGAAATAAATAAATAAATAAATAAATAAATAAATAAATAAAAATAAAATAAAATAAAATAAAATAAAATAAAATAAAATAAAATAAAATAAAATAAAATAATCCTCTTTGTCGCTTTGTTCATTTGGTACCTCGGAGACGTTCCGTTTTTGCACTCCGAATTCTTGAAAGCATCCCATCCTTCACCAGATTCGGATTGTCCTTTTTGGCAATTCCCAAAAGAACCACTGGACGGGGGGGGGGGGGAGACGGGAGACAGCAGAGTAGTTTACACAAACACACACCACACTCGACGAAGTTTGGAGGTTCCAGGAGAAAGAACTGGTTCCTCGTGTAAACGCCAAGCTTAGGAAAAAGCGCTTTTAAAAAACCCAAAACAACTCGTAGTGGTTTTTTGGCACGGGAAGAACTCCGCCTGAGCTGCGCGCAGCGGGCAGAAAGGGTCGACGGCTGAATCCGTGTCTGTCCGCAAACGCGCGCGAGTTTTAAAATCCGGCGTGTCTGCTTCGCCTTCGTCCGGACAACCGGAGAACTCCCGTGGGCTGCTTTGCACGCGAGGACAGGAAGCGTGAGAATCGTGACTCGGGAAACACCAGGTGCGACCTGGACTGTCGTTCCCAGGCTAGTGGAAGAGAGACGAGACGCGTGGGCGTGGGATTTTTTTTGTTTTTGAGATTGTTGGAAAAGGAGCAGTTGTGGACCCTCGGGAGCCCCCACGGCGGCGAATCCTTTTCTCTTCCTTCCTTCGCCTGCCTTTTCTTTCTTTCTTTCTTTCTTTCTTTCTTTCTTTCTTTCTCTCTCTTTCTTTTTTGTTCGTTCGTTCTTTCTTCCTTCCTTTTTTTCTTTCTTCCTCTTCCTTCTCATCTTCCTCCTTTTCCTCTTCATCCCCTTCCTCCTCCTCTTCTTCCTCTTCCTCCTCCTCCTCTTCTTCTTTCTCTCCCCTCCTCCTCCTCCTCCTCTTCTTCCTCTTCTTTCTCTCCGTTCCTCCTCCTCTTCTTGTGCCTCTTCCTCCTCCTCCTCCTATTCTTCTTTCTCTCCCCTCCTTCACCTCCTCCTCTTCTTCTTCCTCTTCCTCCTCCTCCTCCTTCTTCCTCCTCCTCTTCCTCCTCCTCCTACTTTTCTTCCTCTTCCTCCTCCTCTTCCTCCCCTTCCTCCTCCTCTTCTCCTTTCTCTCCCCTCCTCCTCCTCCTTCTCCTGATCATCAACATCATCATCATCATCACTATCCCTTTGCTCATTGTTTTCCTTTCCCCATCCTTCCTTCGTACTCCTCCCCTTCTTCTTCCTCTCTTCCCCCGTTCACCCCCAAATTCTTGAGGGATCTCCCAGTGGTTCCAACATCACCCAAAGACTTTTCCTGAGGTTCACCTGTCCCACCGGCTCGTCGTGCATAAATCAACCGGAGACGTCGGAATTAACGTCGTTTCTTCGAACCACATACTTCTCGTTGCTTACTATCTGTAGTAAATCAATCCACCCACGGCTAAATTCCTTCAGCCCGCCCGTCCTCGCCACCTTCGGTTGTGTTCGGCTTCTGATGACCCAAAGATAAAATTGCACGTGGGGAAAAGGAGAAGGATGCTCGCTCGCTTACTCGCTGTGCGTAACTCCCTCCCTCCGGCCTCCGCCTCTTGTTTTCCCGGCCTCTCCCCCCCCCTCCCATTGCCAGCGAAAGATGCAACCGCCAGACGGCGCTATTCAATCTTTCCCGAACGACTTGGGGGGGGGGAGAAATAAAATAAAAATCAAACCCACCGGTTTGAATCCCGCCGCTTTGAGTTGCGACTGGCTAACGTCGTTCTTGCACAGAGTAGTTTGGGGGGGGGGCTGCGCTTCCGCCGTGCCGTTTCCGCGGGTTCGCGGAAGGGGAGCTCGGGGTGGGTCCGAGGAAACGGCTGGGAAGGAAGGGAAAGACCGCGGGATGCTGTAGAATGGGAGGAAGATCAAAGGAGACCGCCTCTCTTTTAACTCTGCCGAACTCTTCGGGGGGGTTGGTGGAAACGCAGCAAGTTCAGAGCTCTCATAATATCTAGGGTGCTTGGTACAGATTAAACATCAGGGATATTTTGGTGGGGATATGGCGTTTTTCATTAATTAATTAATTAATTAATTGATTGATTGATTGATTGATTGATTGATTGATTAACTCACTCACATAAAAACATAGAAGATTGACGGCAGAAAAAGACCTCATGGTCCATCTAGTGACTGCCCTTATACTATTTCCTGTATTTTATCTTATGATGGATCTATGTTTATCCCAGGCATGTTTCAATTCTATTCCTGTGCATTTACCAACCATGTCTGCTGGTAGTTTGTTCCAAGCATCTACTACTCTTTCAGTAAAATAATATTATCTCACATTGCTTCTGATCTTTCCCCCAACTAAGCTCAGATTGTGTCCCCTTTTTCTTGTGTTCACTTTCCTATTAAAAACACTTCTCTCCTGAACCTTATTTAACCCTTGAACGTATTTAAATGTTTCAATCATGTCCCCCCTTTCCCTTCTGTCATCCAGACTATACAGATGGAGTTCATGAAGTCTTTCCTGATGAGTTTTATGCTTAAGACTTTCATCATTTTTGCAGCCCGTCTTTGGACCCATTCAATTTGATCAATATCTTTTTGTAGGTGAGGTCTCCAGAAATGAACACAGTATTCCAAATACTCACTCACTCACTCACTCACTCACTCACTCATTCATTCATTCATTCATTCATTCATTCATTCATTCATTCATTCATTCATTCAATTTGTATGCCTCCCATCCAGTAAGGGCTGCCACATTTTTTACTACTACAATGTGCATGTGGCTTACTTTGTGGGTGTGGCTTGTCGGCCATGTGACCAGGTGGGAGTGGCTTGACAATCATGTGACTGGGAAGTGGCGTAAAGGTCATGTGACTGGCTTAAAGGTGGCGAACTTGACATCACTCACGTCAAGGGTTAGGGTGCCTGGTCCCTCCTCGCCTCAAAGAGATACAATTTCCCTATCTATTTACTATTGCTGAACATCCAAAATGTACTATTTAATTCTATGTATATATGCCATATGTGTACATACATATTACACACAGGCACACAAAAATATCCATTATCTACTATATAAACTGTATGTGTATGTACACACACACACACACAGCTCTTCTAAAATTATACACATTCAACATAAATAAACAAACAAACAAACAAACATCCTGGAACTATTTTTTCACCTTAGCTTAGCTTTTAAAAAAAAATAATTTGGGGTTTTGTGGGTGATGACTTTTGGTGCAGAATGCTTGAGAATTTTGGTCCATCGTCTCCTGCGTTTGTGAACCTTTGTGAAAAAGCAGTGCACGTTTTCAGGCCTGAAGCCCCTTCCCTCTGATTTTGGTGCAGCTCCCCACCCCCACCCACCCGCATTTCGCCCCTCGCAGTAGCCGCCTTTCAAGGTGAAATGATTCATATGCATTTTTGCTGGGCGAGTCAGTATCCCCTGCACTTAGAAGGCGGCTGGGTGATTTATCATCAATACAAAGCAGAGAAAATCACCGTGCAGAGGATGGGAACCGATGCAAGGGAAACAAAGGGAGGATGGAGGGTGTTCTGTCTGGGTCACTCCGGAAGCCAAGACCAACCCAAAAAGAGAAGCCAGACACACCGGTAAAAGGCAAAGGCAGTTTATCAAATTCAAGAAAAACACAGGTAACAGAAAATGTCCTTACAAACAGGAAAACGCTGTATCTTCAGATATATCCACGAAGGCAAAAGTCCATGCAGCAATACAGGATTCTTGCTGCCAAGACGAGGCTGTAGATAGCAGACCTACACCTCCCACAGGTCTTCCAAACTGCTGGGCCACAAGCCAGGAACAGAGACGTCGAGAACAAAGCAGGACACCTTAGCTCCAATTGATAACACTCCACATGGCTTCAAGGGCTAGCCTGCCTTTTAAACCCTGCTAAGGAGGACCACACCCAAGCCCAGCTGTTCCTAATTCAGTGCTGATAATACTTCTTTAATTGCTCCTTTCTTTGATCTGAACATCTCTGTCGCATGTCAATGACGGCTTGTGCATCATCACCTAATGACTCCAAGCTACTGGCTGGGGAGAGCCCCCCCCCCCCGGGGCTCTCATGCTGTTCTCCTTCATCCCATTCCTGACTTTCCTCTCCCCCGTCTGACTGTTCAGCCCCCTCCTCTTCACTGTCCTCCTCCTCCGGGCATGGAGCCAGCAGAGACACAGCTGGTCCCTGACCAGCCTCAGGCTGAATCACAACAGAGGGAACCATTGTCGTTGTGCAGATGTGAAATTATGGGGAGGGGGGAGATTGAATATAGGCTCAAATCCTCATTCACGATCATTTCCTAAACCGCACAGCAATCGATGCCTTCAGAAGGCTACCGATCGCTGTTTTTTTAATAAGCGCCCAATTACACAGCGATCTTCGCATCCTTCCGTTGCTAAACAAGGCCTGGCGTTCAGACAACCTCGACAGCAAAGCTGCTGTAAAAAATGTGCTGTGAATAGACCACGAGCTGGACCGCTATCAGTGATGGACAGGACCCGGGATTATTTATTTATAAATAAAAACCCACCTCTGTCGTCAGGCATGGGGGAACTGAGATATTCTTTCCCCCTAGGCTTCTACAATTTATGTATGGTATGTTTGTATGTATGATTGGTTTTAAAACAAGGGTTTTCAGCTGTTTTAGTATTGGATTGTCGCATGCTGTTTTTACCACTGTTGTTAGCCGCCCCGAGTCTACGGAGAGGGGTGGCATACAAATCAAATAGATAGATAGATAGATAGATAGATAGATAGATAGATAGATAGATAGATAGATAGATAGATAGATAGATAGATAGATAGATAGATAAATAGATAAATAGATAAATAGATAAATAGATAAATAGATAAATAGATAAATAGATAAATAGATAAATAGATAAATCAATTAATCAATCAATAATTTATTTGTTTGCCGCCACTCTCTGAGGACTCGGGGCGGCTCACAGCATATATAGTAGACATAACAATACAATAAATCCAATTACAGTGTTCCCTCGATTTTTGCTGGTTCGAACTTCGCAAATAGCCTATACCACGGTTTTTCAAAAAATATTAATTAAAAAATACTTCACGGTTTTTTTCCCCTATACCACGGTTTTTCCCACCCGATGACATCATACATCATCGCCAAACTAATAATTTTTGCGAATAAATAACAAAAAAAATTATTATTGTTAATAAATAATTATGTTTATAAATATCAGGATCACTAAGTGTCTTACTCAATGGTGAGTGCCAGTAATAATGGTGAGTAAATGGTTGTTAAGGGAATGGGAAATGGTAATTCAGGGGTTTAAAGTGTTAAGGGAAGGCTTGTGATACTGTTCATAGCCAAAAATGGTGTATTTACTTCCGCATCTCTACTTTGCAGAAATTCGACTTTCGCAGATGGTCTCGGAACGCATCCCCTGCGAAAATCGAGGGAACACTGTATTCCAATTAAAAATTTTAAAAAATTCTAAAACATTTAAAAAAAACATTCACCAAAAAAATTGAACTAAAAACATTCGTTGGTCAGGGGGAAGATCTAATTACCCCAGGCCTGGCAATAAAGATGAGTTTTTAAACTCTTTAAGAAGGCAAGGAGGGTGGGGGCAGTGGGGGGAGCTGATTCCAGAGGGACGGGCCCCCCACAGAAAAGGCTCTTCCCCTACGTGCCGCCAACCGGCATTGTTTCGTTGACAGGACCCCCAGGAGGCCGACCCTGTGGGACCTCACCGGACGCTGGGATTCGTGCGGCAGGAATGGGGGGAAACGGCATTCTGATGGTGGAAATGGAGTGCGTAGCCTCACCCCGTTGCTACTGGGTGCGCACAAATCATGCACGCGCAACCAAATGACTCCGCTAAAAAATTACCGGTTTTTTTTTTTGCTTCTGAGCATATGGCAACTAGAGCGGCAGCTGGCAATAGCAGCCTACCCAAGCTACGGCCACAGGCCTTACCCCCCTATGTCGCCAGGCATGGAGTAATTGATTCCCAGGTTGTCCCGCGTTATGTATGGTTTGTTGAATTGTGTGATTGTTTTTAATAAGGGTTATTTAATGTGTTCTGGTTTTTAATATTGGATTTGTAGATTGTACTGTTTGTTGGAAGCCGCTCCGAGTCCTTGGAGAGGGGCGGCATACAAATCGAATAAATAAATAAATAATAATAAATAAATAAATCACTTACAGACGCCATTTCGAAACACTGCTGCAGCTACGCCATCTGTCTGAAGAAACGCAAAATTTACACATGCGCTCCTGACAATTCCAATAATGTATCTCTAAAGTTTTGCATTCGTACCATTATTATTATTATTATTATTATTATTATTATTATTATTATTATTATTATTATTATGTCAGTACAACACAGCAAACGAGATCACTATGCTGGATTTCGTATTTCATCACCAGTCGGGCGCTTCCCAAGCACCTAGGACTGCATGATGTAGTGGTGAATTATGTTTGCCGATCCCAGTAAAGCGGCCTTTTGCAATTGACAGATGGAGATTTTGTCCATTCCGATGGTTTTCAAATGTCCGCTGAGATCCTTTGGCACTGCGCCCAGCGTGCCAAGGACCACTGGGACCACTTTCACGGGCTTATGCCAGAGTCATTGCAGCTCGATTTTTAGATCTTCGTATTTCACTAATTTCTCTAGCTGCTTCTCCTCAATTCTGCTGTCCCCTGGGATTGCGATGTCGATGATCCATACTTTCTTTTTCTCCACGATCACAATGCCTGGTGTGTTATGCTTCAGAATTCGGTCAGTCTGAAGTCGGAAGTCCCACAGTAGTTTTGCTTGCTCATTTTCGACCACTTTTTCGGGGTTATGACCCCACCAGTTCTTCGCCACTGGTAAATGGTAGTTCCGGCACAAGTTCCAGTGGATCATCATCATCATCATCATCATCATTATTAATTAGATTTGTATGGCGCCCTTCTCTGAAGACTCGGGGCAGCTCACAAGATGCAATATGAACAAAGCAACAACAAATCTCATTAATTAAAAAATTACAAACTAAAATCCCAATATATTAAAATATTAAATATATATTATATATATATTAAAATCAGTCAGCCAATTCATTCACAACCACTCATCACCTTAAGTAAATTTATTTTATTTATTTATTTATTTATTTATTACTTAGATTTGTATGCCGCCCCTCTCCGAAGACTCGGGGCGGCATACAAATAGGGGGGCCTTGATCTAACTGCCCCATGCGTGGCAACATCAATAAGTCTTAAGACTCTTGCGAAAGGCGAGGAGGGTGGGGACAGTGCGATTCACTGGTTCTGAGCGCATGTATACAGCATTTTTAAAAATGGCAATTATATAGGATGCAATAGCACCAGGGTAGAAGAGTGGGCTAAGTTACTGGTCGGAGCTACCAGTTCGCCCGAACTGATCTGAAGTATCCCAAACTGGCATCAACTTACTACTGCATATCACTCTTTGACTAAATCTAGGTGCAAAACATTGGGCTTTGATTGAAACTCCATGTCTTTTAAGTGAGTTTCTGGCACCCTGCCAACACTGGGCATTTGCTGGTACGAGATGAACTTTTCCCAGTAAGATAACTCAGCACAAGGAGATATCACAGATTATTTTATTACACAATTACTCATGGTTATGATGCAATTTTTCTGCAGTACAGTATAATCTTTCCCATTGTGCAGGTATGAAGAGGTTGAATCATCCCCGTGTCTACATGTTGCTTCTACATGCTGGCTTACTTAGTGAAGAACAAAGAACCCGCTGGAAGGCTCTCTCCAATTACCTCTCATCCGGGTCAGAGCCAATAGGAATGTACAGGTGTGATCCCATGTAAAACTACATTACCCAGAGTGCAATTTCACTACATTTCCCCTAATGCAATGTCTTAAAGAAACATGTCTTAGTACAAACTAACTATTTCTGTCTCTCGTGAGATAGGAGATTCATAATTAGGTCCAAGCTTGAAGGTTTAAGGTAGATTTTTTGGCATGTTTATTTGTGTGAATTGCTCTCTCCCCCACTCCCTCTTTTTGTTTCCACTTTGTTTGCTGGCAAAATAAAAATGGATGACACGCATTGGGTAAAAAAAGGTTTCAACCGTGCCCACCATCTGGGCCCCTCAAAGATCCTTCTTGCAGATGTTCCTACTGGACACAAGGGCCCATGGCTAAATCTGGTGGGGTTGTCCAAGGTCTAAGAATTCTTCAGCCATCTCCAAGGCAACCAGAGAAACAACAGCATTCCGGATGAATAAGATAAAGGGAAATGGTTGATGGAATGACACTTTGTAGATCTACTCTACAAGGACACTCCTAACGTTTCATTTTTTTTAAGAAAGCAAGGGTTAGAAAATTAAGCAGTTTATATAACTACTACCGTGTTTCCCTGAAAACAAGACCCTGTCTGTTCTGTCTAGCACCAAGCCCCAGTAATCAGATGCACACCAGAAATAACAAATAAAAGGATTTATTATGTGTTCTGTCGGGCTCTCTGGTAGACTCCTCCCAAAAATGCAAAGGTACAAATTTCAGACACACACACGTTTGAAAATTCAAAACAATGTTCTTTATAATGAAAATTCACTTAAACCAATCCCTGTTTTGGTATAGCAAAGAGCACTCGTCTCCAAACAAACTGGTAATTTGTACAAGTCCCTTATCAGTTCTGTGATACTTAGCTTGCAGCTGTGAGGTAATTCACAGTCCTTCTTCTTTCACAAAGTGAAACACACTTTGCTCTGGTTTAGTTTCAAAGCGGGGAAAAATCAGCACACAAAAGGTCAAAGTCAGTAAAGCAGTCACGAAACACAACGATCAGATAATCCTCCACAATGGCCAAACCCACAGGCTGCTATTTATAGCAGCCTCACTAATTACCACAGCCCCACCCAACCACAGGTGGCCTCATTTTCTGGATAATAATCTCTCAGTTGTTGCTGCCTATGCATCGCTCTCTGCATGCGTGGCTGTATCATTAACTCTTGTTCTGAATCCAAGGAGGAACTAGATAATTGATCTCCTTCTGAGCTGTCTGCCACACTCTCCTCCTCCCTGTCACTCATGTCTTCTTGGTCAGAGGAGCCTTCATCAGCAGATTCCACCAGGGGCAAAACAAGCCTGCAGCATGTGGATGTCTCCCCCACATCCACAGTCCTTGGGGCAGGAGCAGGGCCAGAGCTAACCACAACAATTATGTACAACAGCTTTAGTGTTTTCACAGTCGTTTAAAAGTCTGTTCAGAAATAGAATTCAGTTCTAGCAAATTGGCAAGATTCCTGGACAGACAACAAACACAGCTATAATTATCAAGTGAGGCAAAATTTCAGAAGCGAACTCGAAAACCGAAGCTCATTAGCACAGGCAGTAATGTGTTCTTTTAAAACACAAACTGGATCCAAGAACCGATACGAGATCTCTCCATGATGAACTGAGCTGTTCTCTGCAATGAGGCGGGGCATGCTTCACCCTTAAATAGTGTGAGGGCGTGACCCAATAGCCAGCAGTACTACTCATGAGTTAACCTTCTAGCCAACCACTCATGTCTCCTAGATGCTCTGCGTACTCTGGCATCCGGAAGAGGCTTCTCCTCTTCTCCCGAATCACTCAGCACAGGAAATGCAAAGTCATTCTTCACAGGAAGTGCTGATTCACTCATCCCAGGAAGTGCCGAAGGCCCTTGCTGTTGTTCTGACCCTGACCCCTCATCTTATTCACTATCACTGTCAGTGCCAGGAACACAGGGCAACTACACTGTGGCTCCACAGTCTCCACATCCTCTGAGTACATGACTATTTGTGCAGGATGCAAGTGAACCACAACACTATCTTATTTTTTTTTACCACAAAAAAAAAAAAAGGTCTTATTTTCAGAGGGGATGACATCCACTGATTCACCTTACTTGCACGCATCATCCCTGACCTCCTTTTCACCATCAGAGACCTTTGGGAATTTCTTCAGCTTTGGATAGTTGCAGCCAGGCCTCGCACATCATGGCCCATTTCTTCTGGAGTCGGGAAGGCTTTCCTGAAGGCCTCTATAGCTGATAACAGAGCTCTGGGTCGATCCAGAAGTTTGGGTTCCTCCCGGTTCGGCCTGGATCACCAGAATGGGTAGCAACCAACTAGTGAGGTCACGATCAATGAAGGACTGCAAAAAAATTTACTACCACACTGTGGGCCTGGCTTATTTTGTGGGTGTGGCTTGCCAGCCATGTGACCAGGTGGGAAGTGGTTTGATGATCATGTGACCGGAGGTTTCAAGTTTCAAGTTTTATTGGATTTATATGCCGCCCCTCTCCGAAAACTCGGGGCGGCTAACAACAATCATGAACAATATACAATAATCCAATACTAAAAGCAAATTAAAACCCCTTAATATATAAAAACCAAACATACATACAAACATACCATGTATACAGTTGTCACGGCCTAGGGGGAGAAGAAGTCTTAATTCCCCCATGCCTGGCGACAAAGGTGGGTTTTAAGCAGCTTACGAAAGGCGAGGAGGGTGGGGGCAATTCTAATCTCTGGGGGGAGTTGGTTCCAGAAGGCCGGGGCTGCCACAGAGAAGGCTCTTCCCCTGGGTCCCACCAAGTGCTTCAAGGTCACATGAATGGCTTAAAGGTGGCCAACTTGACATCGCTCACGTCAAGCGTTTGGGTTAGGGTTAGCGTGCCTGGCCCCTCCTCGCCTCAAAGAGATACAATTTCCCTATCTATTTACTATTACTGGACATCGAAAATATACTATTTAATTCTTCCGTAAAATGTTGAAGACTCACCTATTATACTATTTAATCCTATGTATACATGCCATATGTGTACATACATACATATTTATCTATTTATTTATTTATCTATCTATCTATCTATCTATCTATCTATCTATCTATCTATCTATTTATTTATTTATTTATTTATTTATCAGATTTGTATGCCGCCCCTCTCCGCAGACTCGGGGCGGCTCACAGCAATAATAATACAATGTAAACAAATCCAATATTTAAGTTTAAGTTAATTTAAAACCCCACTTTAAAAACCAATCATACATACTAACATACCATGCATCAATTTTATAAGCCTAGGGGGAGGGAAAGTCTCAATTCCCCCATGCCTGACGACAGAGGTAGGTTTTAAGGAGCTTACGAAAGGCAAGGAGGGTGGGGGCAACTCTGGTATCTGGGGGGAGTTGGTTCCAAAGGGTTGGGGCCGCCACAGAGAAGGCTCTTCCCCTGGGTCCCACCAAATGACATATTACACATAGGCACACAAAAATATACATTATCTACTATATAAAATGTATGTATATGTACAAACACACACACGCACGCATAGCCCTTCTAAAATTAACCTCATTTACTGCAATAGGAAAAATAATCCCCAGAGTCTAGAAGGGGGGAAAAAAGAAAAAAAAATCAAAAAAAATTCTACTGGTTCTGCATACCTGACCATACCTGTAGGAGCCCATCATTGGTCATGAGGTGGTCACAGATCCAGTTCTATCAGTGCTGGTCATGGACACCATTTGAAATTGAATCGAAGAGTCATTCAGGCTGATTATAGCTACTGAGCATGAGCAGAAGCAGAAACATCATGATGCGAATCAGTGGCAAAGGTAAGTGGAACCCACCCCCTGGTTGAAACTATCCAATGGTAAGTAGAAACATAGAAGATTGACGGCAGAAAAAGACCTCCTGGTCCATCTAATCAGCCCTTATACTACTTCCTGTATTTTATCGTAGGCATTTTTACTACCTGCATGAGCATAAAAGCATAATTCCGCTCAAACTCCCGGTACCTCCAGAACTGCGGAGGCAAGCCCAATTATTATTAATAATAATAATAATAATAATTATTATTATTATTATTATTATTACTATTATTATTATTATTATTTATATTGTATTATATTGTGTTATATTGTATTACAAATCTAATAAATAATAATAATAATAATAATAATAATAATTATTATTATTATTATTATTATTATTATTATTATTATTATTATTATTATTATTATTATTATTTAGATTTGTATGCCGCTCTTCTCCATGGACTCGGAGCGGCTCACAGCAAATAATACAATATAACAAATCTAATATTAAAAACATCTAAAACCCAACATTAAAACCATACAACACAATCATTCCATGCATTAATTATATATACCTGGGGGTATCTTAGTTCTCCCATGCCTGGCAACATAGGTGGGTCTTTAGCAACTTACGAAAGGCAAGGAGGGTGTGGGCGGTTCTAATCTCTGGGGGGAGTTGATTCCAAAGGGGCGGGGCCACCACAGAGAAGGCTTTCCCCCCTGGGGCCAGCCAGCCAACATTGTTTAGTTGACAGGAGCCGGAGGAGGCCAACTCTGTCGGACCTAATTGGTCCCTGGGATTCATGCAGCAGAAGATGAATTAGGCGTTCCGGCTAGTAGCCCACCACTGTCTGTATTGCACCAACAAGAACCCACCACTGCTGTGTATCCTGGACTGGAGGGGGTCTTAATTAGGGCTTATATTTGGGGCGGGGGCGAGGGCTTGTATTGTATACATGTGTAAAAATCAGGGTAGAAGTTACTTTCGAAGTAGGTCATATTTTGGGGAAAACAGATATAGTGGTACCTCTACTTACGAACTTAATTTTTTCCTTGACCAGATTCTTAAGCAGAAACGTTTGTAAGAAGAAGCAGGCAGGGTGGAGGCCCTGATTCCTCCCAGGAGATTCCTAGAGAGGCCCCACAGAGGCTTCTCCCTGCCTTTTCCGGCCCTGTTTCCTCCTAGGTGATTCCTAGAGAGGCCCGACAGAGGCTTCTCCCCACCTTTTCCGGCCCTGTTTCCTCCCGGGAGATTCCTAGAGAGGCCCGACGGAGGCTTCTCCCCACCTTTTCCGGCCCTGTTTCCTCCTAGGAGATTCCTAGAGAGGCCCCATGGAGGTTTCTCCCTGCCTTTTCTGGTTACAGTTTCAGAGGCTCGGGTTTGTAAGTGGAAAATGGTTCTTGAGGAGAGGCAAAAAAATCTTGAACACCCGGTTCTTATCTAAAAATGTTTGTAAGTAGAGGCGTTCGTAGGTAGAGGTACCACTGTACTTTGTGGAGGAGACCCTGGAGAAAGACATTTCTTCCATTTTTCCTAGGGATGGAAGTAGCCTTGTCCAAACGTATTTCCCCTTAATGCAGACCGTGATGTGAAAGGAGAATTTTTTTAATGCTTGAAAAGAAAGTATTTCATCTCCCAAGAAAATATCCAGTTTAATGGCGAATCCATAATGCTAAACATGTTTGTTTAAAGGACCCTACATTATTGTACCACATTATCCGCACACCGCCTGAGTAACACCCTGCAATTAGCAGATTCGGCATAAAATAATCTATTGAGCGTGTTAGAATGCCAGCAATTGATCGGTTACCGGTATTTGTTTCCATCATTATTTCCCATCGATTACTGTAAATAGAATTTTGGCATCATAAAGTAAGGCAAAAATGTGCCCCCCTTTACAGATTTCCTTAAGCTGCGGTAGTTACAAATCTTCACCTAATCAACGGCATTCAAATTTCTGAAGGTACGTACTGAAATATTTATTTATTTATTTTATTTATTTATTTATTCCTCCTGGGAGGAAACAGAGCCGGAAAAGGTAGGGAGAAGCCTCCGTGGGGCCTCTCTAGGAATCTCCTGGGAGGAAACAAGACCAGAAAAGGTGGGGAGAAGCCTCTGTGGGGCTTCTCTAGGAATCTCCTGGGAGGAAACAGAGCTGGAAAAGGTGGGGAGAAGTCTCCATGGAGCCTCTCTAGGAATCTCCTAGGAGGAAACAGGACCGGAAAAGGTGGGGAGATTTATTTATCGCACACTCGGGGCGGCTAACAACAGCAATAAAACAGTATATAACAAAATCCAATACTAAAAACAGTTAAAAAACCATTATATAAAAACCAATCATACATACAGACATACCATGCATAAAATTGTAAAGGCCTAGGGGGAAAGAGTATCTCAGTTCCCCCATGCCTGGCGGCAGAGGTGGGTTTTAAGCAGCTTTCGAAAGGCAAGGAGGGTGGGGGCAATTCTAATCTCTGGGGGGAGTTGGTTCCAGAGGGCCGGGGCCGCCACAGAGAAGGCTCTTCCTCTGGGTCCCGCCAAGCGACATTGTTTGGTTGACGGGACCCGGAGAAGACCCACTCTGTGGGACCTAACTGGTCACTGGGATTCGTGCAGCAGAAGGCGGTCCCTGAGATAATCTGGTCCGGTGCCATGAAGGGCTTTATAGGTCATACCCAACACTTTGAATTGTGAACGGAAACTGATCAGCAACCAATGCAGACTGCGGAGTGTTGGTGTAACATGGGCATTGCTTGAAACACAGCCCAGCTCATTCTCTTGCTGATCAGCTGCAAAGAAAGCTCTTCGTCAAATTAAAACCATGCTTTCTCCTTTTAATCTAGGTTGGACTGAGACATGATTTACTCAGTCCTTGGGTCCAGTTTCATGGCCATACAACGATTTAAAGACAAATTTTCTTATAACCTATTGACGCTCATTCTAGATTCTCTACAGCGGTGGTTCTCAACTTTTCTAATGCCGCGACCCCTTAATACTGTTCTGTCGGGCCCTCTGGTAGACTTCTCCCAAAAATTCACAGGTACAAATTTCAGACACACACACACGTTTGAAAATTCAAAACAATGTTCTTTATAATGAAAATTCACTTAAACCAAGCCCTCTTTTGGTAGAGCAAAGAGCACTCGTCTCCAAACAAACTGGTAATTTGTACAAGTCCCTTATCAGTTCTGAGATACTTAGCTTGCAGCTGTGAGGCAATTCACAGTCCTTCTTCTTTCACAAAGTGAAACACACTTTGCTCTGGTTTAGTTTCAAAGCGGGGAAAAATCAGCACACAAAAGGTCAAAGTCAGCAAAGCAGTCACGAAACACAACGATCAGATAATCCTCCACAATGGCCAAACCCACAGGCTGCTCTTTAGAGCAGCCTCACTAATGACCACAACCCCACCCAACCACAGGTGGCCTCATTTTCTTTGATAATAATCTCTCAGTTGTTGCTGCCTATGCATCGCTCTCCGCATGCGTGGCTGTATCATTAACTCTTGTTCCGAATCCAAGGAGGAGCTAGATAATTGATCTCCTGAGCTGTCTGCCCCACTCTCCTGTCACTCATGTCTTCTTGGTCAGAGGAGCCTTCATCATCAGATTCCACCGGGAGCAAAACAGGCCTGCAGCATGTGGATGTCTCCCCCACATCCACAGTCCTTGGGGCAGGAGCTGGGCCAGAGCTAACCACAACAAATACAGTTCCTCGTGTTGTGGTGACCCCCAACCATAAGTCTAGCGCCAATTCTCCCAACAGAGCTTTAAGCTGATTGGCAAGAAAGTTAGAGAGTAAACGCCTGATTGGTCGGATTGTAAAAATACGTTCCAAGGCGTCAGAATAGAAGTTTTATTAACGAACACCGTGGGAAATTTGTCTTTTCCCATGGTCTTAGGCGATTCTTGTGAAACGGTCATTCGACCCCCAAAGTGGTCCTGACACGCCCAGATTGAGAACCAATGCTCTACTGTAAGGACATTTTATTAAGCAGCTAAGCCCATTTTTTTTGCTTAATTGCTTTTAAAATACAGTAAAATACAATTATTACCTACAAAATACTGTAGGTGATAATTAAATAGTATGTTTTTACCCATAAAACGCTTGAATCATTTTAATCAATTTCTAGAACTGGACTTTTATGGCAATGAAAAAAAATTGAGCTACTTGCCTAATCTGTTAGATTAGATTAGATTTATTGGATTTATATGCCGCCCCTCTCTGCAGACTCGGGGTGGCTCACTACAATGGTGAAGAACAATACATAGTAACAAATCTAATATTTAAAAATCTAGATTACAGTTTTAGATTAAAAAGTCCAAACAAGAAACCCCAATATATAAAAAAAACAACACACAATCAAATCATACACAAAAACTACATGGGCAAGGGGGAGATGTTTCAATTCCCCCATGCCTGACGGCAGAGGTGAGTTTTAAGAAGTTTGCGAAAGGCAAGGAGGGTAGGGGCAATCCTAATCTCTGGGGGGAGCTGGTTCCAGAGGGTCGGAGCCAGTGTTCCCTCTAATTTTTTTTTGTGGGGGGGCGGAAAAGTATAGTGTCTGAGCGGCAGTCCCTTCGGGACTGGGCGGCACAGAAATAATAAATAAATAAATAAATAAACAAACAAACAAACAAACAAAAAACCCACCCTGTTTTGCCTCAGAGAATTTCAAAATAAAATACTGTACTGTGTGTCTATAACAGTGAGCTCATAATAGGACAACTCTATCAATATCAAAATGCCACTTAAATAGTTGAGCTAGTTTCAAACTAGATTTTGATTTTCTTTCTCTCTTCCTTACTCCCATTCTTTCTCTTTCTCTTTTCCTTCCTCTCTTTTTTCTATCTGTTTCTCTCTCTTCCTCTCTTCCTCTCTCTCTCCTTCCTTCTCACTCTTTCCCTCTCGGCTTCTGGGCAGGTTTGGAAAACTCTGAGTTGATGATGATTTTTAAGTGAGCGATTGCTCACTGCTCAGCTTAGAGGGAACTATGGTCGGAGCCACCACAGAGAAGGCTCTTCCCCTGGGTCCCGGCAGACGACATTGTTTAGTCGACGGGACCCGGAGAAGGCCAACTCTGTGGGACCTAACCGGTCGCTGGGATTCGTGCGACAGAAGGCAGTCCTGGAGATATTCTGGCCCGGTGCCATGAAGGGCTTTATAGGTCATAACCAACACTTTGAATTGTGACCGGAAACTGATCGGCAGCCAATGCAGACTGTGGAGTGTTGGAGTAACATGGACATACTTAGAGAAGCCCATAATTGCTCTCGCAGCTGCATTCTGCACCATCTGAAGTTTCCGAACACTCTTCAAAGGTAGCCCCATGTAGAGAGCGTTACAGTAGTCAAACCTCGAGGTGATGAGGGCATGAGTGACTCCCGGCCCAAATAGGGCTGCAACTGGTTCACCAGGCGAACCTGGGCAAACGCCCCCCTCGCCACAGCTGAAAGATGTTTCTCTAATGTGAGCTGTGGATCGAGGAGGATGCCCAAGTTGCAGACGCTCTCTGAGGGGGTCAGTACTTTCCCCCGCCAGGTTAATGGACGGACAGATGGAATTGTCCTTGGGAGGCAAAACCCATAGCCACTCCATCTTATCAGGGTTGAGTTTGAGTCTGTTGACACCCATCCAGGCCCTAACAGCCTCCAGGCACCGGCACATCACTTCCACAGCTTCATTGACTGGACATGGGGTGGAGATGTACATCTGGGTTGTACATCTGGGTTGTACATCTGCTTCATTGACTGGGCTGTACATCTGTTATCATACTGAATCTTACGGGATCAGTACAAAACCTTAAAATGTGACTGTGCTCCTCAACAAATAACACTCTCTATCCTTTGTCCATTTTGTGGCTATTCCAATAAACAACTGGAAAAGAGTCCAATCACCTATTTCAAAACTGCTCTTGGTCGGTAAGCCACTCCCACACAGTCACATGACCTTTAAGCCACCCACCCCCAGTCATATGATTGTCAAGCCACTCCCACCTGGCCACATGGCCGGCGAGCCACTCCTACCCTCTCAGATGAACATCAAGCCACACCCACAAAACAAAAAAATTTGGCAGCCCGTCACTCAAGTGCTGGTCAGTTGTGTCATAAAGCTCTGCTTTTGGAGGCAAGAGGGTGATATCTACTCAGGAGCAGGAAGGAGCAGCTGATGGGGTGTCATTCTTTGTTACTTTGAGCTTGTCCATCATTACACCAGAAAACAAAAAACCAGCCCATTAAATCAGCATGAATTCTACTTGAGTCGAAAGAGACTTAATTGTACTTTGCTCTTTTCCTGACCTCTGCAAACACCCTGGGAATGTTCACCCTTCCTTAAAATTCACTTAAAATTGCTCGAGCTCTCATTTCCCTCTCCCTCTGAATCTCTGCTTTTCTTTCAATCCAACTTTTTGACTGATGTCTCCAGGCAATTATCTGAAAATAGTGATGAATGTTACTGGGAGAATGTGCAAATGACTGTTTGGAGACTTTAAGCTTGGATCTATATTAAAGGTCAGTTATCAAAGGGAAGAGGAAGCCAGAATGGATTATTTGTCACTTGAAGCGAGTGGAATTTTAATGTCAGTAATGTAGGTTATTAAGCGTAAATACACAAAGGTTTAAGGAAATCAAAGGATGGAGGAGGTTTTGACTCCTGGCAAGGCCTCCGAGGAGCATTCTTGTACAAGGAGGAGCTCAACACACAAAATGAACCCTTTTAGGCAATTAAGCTTGATTGGGTTTACAATATATCTCTTTTTCTCTCTCTCAAGCAGCTCAATTTATCTGGGCCAGCATTGTCCAAAGGGTCTGAGAGACTCTCGCTGAAGCAAGGCTGCCAGGAATGCTGGCAATTCCCAAGAATCAAAAGCTTAGTAGGTTTGTGTGTGTGTGTATCTCAAGACCTAAAATGGTCACCTAACATCAAACACATCATCAAAAAAGCACAACAAAGAATGTTCTTTCTGCGCCAGCTCAGGAAGCTCAAACTGCCCAAGGAGCTGCTGATCCAGTTCTACAGAGGAATCACTGAGTCTGTCATCTGCACCTCTATAACTGTCTGGTTTGGTTCTGCAACCCAACAAGACCGACACAGACTTCAGAGGAGAATCAGAACAGCAGAAAAAGCAATTGCTGCCAACCTGCCTTCCATTGAGGACCTGTATACTGCACGAGTCAAAAAGAGGGCGGGGAAAATATTTACTGACCCCTCACATCCTGGACACAAATTGTTTCAACTCCTACCCACAAAACGTCGCTACAGAGCACTGCACACCAAGACAACTTGACACAAGAACAGTTTTTTCCCGAACACCATCACTCTACTAAACAAATAATTCCCTCAACACAGTCAGACTTTCTACTAAATCTGCACTTCTATTCTACTAGTTTTTCTCATCATTCCTATCACCCATTTCCTCCCATGTTGACTGTATGACTGTAACTTGTTGCTTATATCCTAAGACTTTTATTAATATTGCTTCTTCATTGCTTATTTGACCCCTAGGTCAATCATAAAGTGTCGTACCACATGATTCTTGACAAATGTATATTTTATTTTATGTACGCTGAGAGCATATGCACCAAGACAAATTCCTTGTGCGTCCAATCACACTTGGCCAATAAAGTTCTATTCTATTCTATTCTATTTTGTTTCGCTTGTGGAGAGGGAAGCAAAGAGAACATTACAGGCAATGGGCGTGGCTTATTTCGGGGTGTGTGGTTTACTGGCCATGTGACCAGGTGGGAGTAGCTTGATGATCATGTGACCGGGGTTGGCTTAAAGGTCATGTGACTGGCTTGAAGATGGCCAACTTGACGTCACTCACGTCAGGGGTTATGGTTAGGGTGCCTGGCCTCTCCTCGCCTTAAAGAGATACAATTTCCCTCTCTATTTACTATTACCGAACATCCAAAATATACTCTTTAATTCTTCCGTAAAATGTTGAAGACTCACCTCTGTCGCCAGGCGTGGGGATAATTACCCCCCTTGTTTTTTTTCTGATCTCTGTAGTACGATAAATTGGGTTGAGTGTGTATGATTGCATAGTTGATTATTTTATGATACTGATTATGTTATACTAATGTTTTTTAATTAACGTTTTAAATTTTAATATTAGATTTGTAATGTATTGTACTATTGCTATGTTGTGAGCCGCCCCGAGTCTTTGGAGAGGGGTGGCAGCCAAATCTAATAAATTATTATTATTATTATTATTATTATTATTATTATTATTATTATTATTAATTCTATGTATATATGCCATATATGTACATACATATGACACAGAGGCACACAAAAATACACATATTCTAGGTGAGCCCACATTTGGAATTCTGTGTTCAGTTCTGGAGACCTCACCTACAAAAAGATATTGACAAAATTGAACGGGTCCAAAGACGGGCTACAAGAATGGTGGAAGGTCTTAAGCATAAAACGTATCAGGAAAGACTTAATGAACTCAATCTGTATAGTCTGAAGGACAGAAGGGAAAGGGGGGACATGATCGAAACATTTAAATATGTCAAAGGGTTAAATAAGGTCCAGGAGGGAAGTGTTTTTAATAGGAAAGTGAACACAAGAACAAGGGGACACAATCTGAAGTTAGTTGGGGGAAAGATCAAAAGCAACGTGAGAAAATATTATTTTACTGAAAGAGTAGTAGATGTTTGGAACAAACTTCCAGCAGACGTGGTTGGTAAATCCACAGTAACTGAATTTAAACATGCCTGGGATAAACATAGATCCATCCTAAGATAAAATACAGAAAATAGTATAAGGGCAGACTAGATGGACCATGAGGTCTTTTTCTGCCGTCAATCTTCTATGTTTCTATGTTTCTATTATGTACTATATTAACTGTATATGTATGTACAGTCAGACATACACAGCTCTTCTAAAATTATACACATTCAGCTCCATTTACCACGATAGGAAAAACATACCCAGAGCCCAGAAGGGAAAAAAAGAAAAACAATTAAAAACATTTCTATCGGTTCTGCGTACCTAACCAAAAGATTTCTACTGGTTCTGCTTACCTGACCGAACCTGTAGGAGCCCATCACTGCTTACAGCAGTGTTTCCCAACCTTGGCAATTTGAAGATATGTGGACTTCAAGTTGCCAAGGTTGGGAAACACTGGCTTACAGGATCCTTAAAAGACTTGTGAGCTTGATCAGACTTCAGAAGAGAGAAGATAAAGCCCAGCTTCTCCGTTTCTGGTTTGGTTTCAATCATCAGATGTGAAACAGGGCCTCCACCCTCCCTGTGGTTTCCCCAGTCCCACGCATTATTTGCTTTTACATTGATTCCCATGGGGAAAATTGCTTCTTCTTACAAACTTTTCTACTTAAGAACCTGGATACTGAACGAATTAAGTTCGCAAGTGTTCTGTCGAGCTCTCTGGTAGAATCCTCCCAAAAATGCACAGATACAATTTCAGACACACACACGTTTGAAAATTCAAAACAATGTTCTTTACAATGAAAATTCACTTAAACCAAGCCCTCTTTTGGTATAGCCAAGAGCACTCGTCTCCAAACAAACTGGTAATTGGTACAAGTCCCTTATCAGTTCTGTGATACTTATCTTGCAACTGTGAGGCAATTCACAGTCCTTCTTCTTTCACAAAGTGAAACACACTTTGCTCTGGGTTAGTTTCAAAGCGGGGAAAAATCAGCACACAAAAGGTCAAAGTCAGTAAAGCAGTCACAAAACACGATCAGATAATCCTCCACAATGGCCAAACCCACAGGCTGCTATTTATAGCAGCCTCACTAATGACTACAGCCCCACCCAACCCCAGGTGGCCTCATTTTCTTTGATAATAATCTCTCAGTTGTTGCTGCCTATGCATCGCTCTCCGCATGCGTGGCTGTATCATTAACTCTTGTTCCGAATCCAAGGAGGAGCGAGATAATTGATCTCCTTCTGAGCTGTCTGCCCCACTCTCCTCCTCCCTGTCACTCATGTCTTCTTGGTCAGAGGAGCCTTCATCAGCAGATTCCACCGGGGGCAAAAACAGGCCTGCAGCATGTGGATGTCTCCCCCACATCCACAGTCCTTGGGGCAGAAGCTGGGCCAGAGCTAACCACAACAATAAGTAGAGGTACCACGGTTACTAGAGTACTTACCTGACAGTTGACTGTCATTGAAAATACATGATCCTGGATATGACACGCTTAGAGTAATGCATCTTCAGCAACCAAAAAAAATGCATTGAATTATCATTCTGGGGACTTGAGGCAACTTGTCATAATACGAAACTCCTTCTGAAAGGAATCAAAAGAAAATAACATATCCACCGACTGCCACTTCAGATGGAGACAGAAAAAAAAATTAACATTCCATCCTTACTAAGATCCATCTCTCCATTTGCTGATCAATTAACAGCATCATTCAAGCCAGACAGACTTCTACCATAAATCAAACCAGTTGCTCCTGACACTTATTTGTGCACAGATGTGAAAGTTCTCTAGCGCATATCTGGCTGCTCCAAGATTGAACGTGCATTCAATCATTCCTGTTCCCCAGTCAACAGCTGACAGGAGTCCTCTAGCTCCTCTTTGGTTGCAATCAGGGTTTGCAAACGTCTACACTGGAACTGGGCGAAGAAAAAGTGGCAATAATGGTATTGTGGTGGCAATAATAATCATACAGAAAATATATTGTGGGAGCAATATTTTGGAGGGGGAAAAGTTTGAGTGTTACAAGAAAGGTGAAAGCCTTAGTAAGACCACACTTAAGAGTATTTTATTTATTTTATTTATTTATTTTGTCAAACAATTATAGGGTGGTAATTTGTACAAACAAAACATTGGATAAGTAATGATAAAAAGTACCAAAAGAAGACAATTGTTCTGCCGGGCTCTCTGATAGGAGCCTCCCAAAAATTCAACGGTACAAATTTCACACACACACACACGATTTAAAATTCAAAACAATGTTCTTTATCACAAAAGTCAAAATAAACTAAACTATGAACTATTATTAAGTCAGAATGGAGACGACGGAGTTGTAAGTTGTCTAAACCAAGAATTTCAAGACTGGCGGAGTAAGGTATTTTGTTGTGAGAAGAGGAGTGAAGGACTCTTCTTGTGAAATGTTTCATGCATCCATGCATTCATCCTCCAGGTGTTTCCTCCTCAAGCCTTTTCTTCATCCCAAACAGAACAGAATAAGTTCTGTTCTAAGTCTTAAGAATGAACAGAATAAATCCTACGAAAGCAGACTATCAATCCTAGGTCTAGAAAGCTTAGAACTACGACACCTAAAACACGATCTAAGTATTGCCCACAAAATCATATGCTGCAACGTCCTGCCTGTCAATGACTACTTCAGCTTCAACTGCAACAACACAAGAGCACGCAACAAATTCAAACTTAATATTAATCACTTCAAGCTTGACTGTAAAAAATATGACTTTAGCAATCGAGTTGTCCAAGCGTGGAACTCATTACCGGACTCAGTAGTGTTAACCCCTAACCCCCAACATTTCTCCCTTAGACTCTCCACGATTGACCTCTCCAGGTTCCTAAGAGGTCAGTAAAGGGCGTACGTAAGTGCACTAGCCTGCCTTTCATCCCCTGTCCAATTGTCTCTCCTATATCTCATATATCATATATCTTTTCTTCCTTTCATATATCTTCTCCTCTATTTTTATATCTTCTCTTTATATATAATACTTCATGTCTATTCTCTTCAATATGTATTGTGTATTGGAATAAATAAATAAATAAATAAATAAATAAATAAATAAATAAATAAATAAAAATGCAATAGGACAATTGTTACAGATGGACTCTGGAGTGACCTCTGGTTCACTTTGCATATGGATGACCTCCAAACAAAAGGACCAAAGGATTTGATGGGCTTTTGTTCTTCTGACCTGAGTTACTGTGTGAAATAAAATGATTAGAGAATGCAAATTTGTGGCAATGGGTGAGAAGCCATCAGCCAATATTTACCCCACACCTTTTTGTAACCGACAACAGGAAAGAGAGGCATGGATAATGAAAGTATTAACACAATATTGATGACAGTGTCATTTAGCCTGGGCTAATTACCGGATTTACTGGGATTGGCTTCCTTTTGGATTCATGGGCGTGGAAGCATTTGGAACTAGAACAGTGTGACAAAAATAAGTGAAAGATCTTCACAATTATCACTCCCCCCCAGAATAGAATAGAATAGAATAGATTAGATTAGAATAGAATAGAATAGATTGGAATGGAATGGAATGGATTGGAATGGAATAGAATAGAATAGAATAGGAATAGAATAGAATGGATTGGATTGGAATGGAATGGAATGGAATGGATTGGAATGGAATGGAATAGAATAGAATAGAATGGATTGGATTGGATTGGATTGGATTGGAATGGAATGGAATGGAATAGAATGGAATGAAATAGATTAGAATAGAATAGAATAGAATAGATTAGATTAGATTAGAATAGAATAGAATAGATTAGAATAGAATAGAATAGAATTCTTTATTGGACAAGTGTGATTGGACACACAAGGAAATTGTCTTTGTTGCCTATGCTCTCAATGTACATAAAAGAAAAAGATACATTTGTCAAGAAATATGCGGTACAACACTTAATGATTGTCAAAGAGGTCAAATACGCAATGAAGAAACAATCAATATTAATAAAAATCTTAAGGATAGAAGCAACACGTTACAGTCATACAGTCCTAAGTGGGAAGAAACAGGTGATAGGAATGATGGGAAACAACTGGCAGAACTCTTGAGCCGCCACAGACTCCCCCTGACATGATTGACATCAAGCTGGCCACGCCCACCCTGGCCCCTCGAGGTCAAACACAACCCTGATGTGGCCCTGAATGAAATAGAGTTTGACACCTCTGATCAGTGATGGGGACACACAGTGAGGGTAGAATAGAATAGAAGAGAAGAGAATTTTTTATTGGCCAAGTGTGATTGGATACACAAGGAATTTGTCTTGGTGCATATGCTCTCAGTGTACGTAAAATAAAATATACATTTGTCAAGAATCATGTGGTACAACACTTAATGATTGTCATAGGGGTCTAATAATCAATGAAGAAGCAGTATTAATAAAAATCTTAGGATATAAGCAACAAGTTACAGTCATACAGTCAACATGGCAGGAAATGGGTGAAAGGAATGATGAGAAAAACTAGTAGAATAGAAGTGCAGATTTAGTAGAAAGTGTGACAGTGTTGAGGGAATTATTTGTTTAGTAGAGTGATGGCGTTCGGAAAAAAACTGTTCTCTTGTCTAGTTGTCTTGGTGTGCAGTGCTCTGTAGCGACGTTTTGAGGGTGGGAGTTGAAACAATTTGTGTCCAGGATGTGAGGGGTCAGTAAATATTTTCCCCGCCCTCTTTTTGACTCATGCAGTATACAGGTCCTCAATGGAAGACAGGTTGGCAGCAATTGCTTTTTCTGCAGTTCTGTAAGTAGTAATTTTATGCACTATTTATTGAATACTTAATAGGTTTTTTTTTTAAAAAAAAACCTATTTGAAAACTTACCTTGGTTGGTAAGCCACTCCCACTCAATCACATGACTTTTAAGCCACCCCCCCAGTCACACAGTTGTCAAGCCACTCCCACCTGGTCACATGAGTAGCAAGCCACTCCTGCCCAGTCACATGACCATCAAGTAACACCCATACAATAAGCCACGCCCACAGCGTGGTAGCAAATTTTTTTGCAGCCCTTCCCTGTATTTAAGTTTCCTCAGGACAGATATGCTTTCTGTCTCATATCATTTTTATAAAAAAATTGATGGTTGCCTTTCACGATTTTCTTTTTGTGAAGAAAGTTTGCAAATTTGCAAAGATTGACTCGTGTGAAATTCTCGTCTATTTGCTCCCGCCCAAATCCAATCCAACGCCCATCGTTTCTCCGCGATGGGAAAGTCGGCGTTGTGGATGTCTGTCACATAGCAGATGAAATTATTTCTGCTTCTTAGCAGACCTGTCATGATTGTCATCGATGAGAGTTGACGGCTGGCTCGGTGCCAATCTGCCGATTGCGACGGAAAACTGGGCCTCCTCGCTGTGCTGATCATTTCGATTGTTTGCCTCAGCTAATCCAGAGACTGTAGTTTGCAGGTGACAGGCCCAGAGCTCTGAATGGAAATTAACATGAGCCCACCTTGGAGTTTTACATAAAAATGGTCCCTGGGGAAAGAAAGACAGGAAGGAGGAGACTAGCTGTATTTATTTATTTATTGTATTTTATTTTATTTATTTATTTATTTATTTATTTATTATTTAGATTTGTATGCCGCCCCTCTCCGCAGACTTGGGGCGGCTCACAACAAAGTGAAAACAATTTACAACAAATCTAAATTACTATTTAAAAATATTTTAAAAAACCCATTTTCTAAACAAACATACATACAGACATACCATTCATAAATTGTAAATGCCCGGGGGAGATGTCTCAGTTCCCCCATGCCTGACGACAGAGGTGGGTCTTAAGGAGCTTACGAAAGGCAAGGAGAGTAGGGGCAGTTATTTATTTTGTCCAATACATAATACACATTGAAGAGAAAGATATGTAATAATATAAGTAAAGAAAAGAATAGAAGAAAAGATATAAAAGTATAGGTGAACATATTTGAAAGGAAGAAAAGATAAATGAGATAAGGAGAGACAATTGGACAGGGGACGGAAGGCACACTGGTGCACTTATGTACGCCCCTTACTGACCTCTAGGGAACCTGGAGAGGTCAATCGTGGATAGTCTAAGGGAAAAATGTTGGGGGTTAGGGGTTGATACAATTGAGTCGGGTAATGAGTTCCACGCTTCGACAACTCGATTGTTAAAGTCATATTTTACTATACACAATGAGAGTTTTAGTGGGTATATATATATATATATATATATATATATATATATATGTTAAAATGTTTTCAGCTGGAATTTTAAAATTAAGGGAGACTAGGATGGTCCCATTTCGGCCTTATTAGGCCTCATCAGCTAGCCACACCCCTTTCTTTTACTGGGATTCGATCTGGTGAACTCTGCATTGTAAAGCAGAGAACTAGCAGTTAGAGCTATTCGATCTGAATCCTTCCAGCTCTGTACCAGGGAGGGGCTATATGTTTTTCTTAAGTCGGATCACCCTGGTATATTTAAGGAACGTCACAGCTCCTTTTTTGCCTCTAGGCCCAACCCAGGACCACTACAAGGCAGTTAATATATTTATAGCCGACAACTATATTCTGTATGTGTTAAAATGTTTTCAGCTGGAATTTTAAAATTAAAATTAGTCTCCCTTAATTTTAAAATTCCAGCTGAAAACATTTTAACACATACAGAATATAGTTGTCGGCTATAAATATATTAACTGCCTTGTAGTGGTCCTGGGTTGGGCCTAGAGGCAAAAAAGGAGCTGTGACGTTCCTTAAATATACCAGGGTGATCCGACTTAAGAAAAAAAAATATATATATATATATATATATATATATATATATATATATATATATATATATATATAAAACCCTAACCCTAGCCCTAGCCCTAGCCCTAGCCCTAACCCTAACCCTAACCCTAATCACCCTGGTGTATTGAAGGAACATCACAGCTCCTTTTTTGCCTCTTGGCCCAACCCAGGACCATTTTATATATATATAAATGGTCCTGGGTTGGGCCGAGAGGCAAAAAAGGAGCTGTGATGTTCCTTCAATACACCAGGGTGATTTGACACACACACACACACACACACACACAAATATGTAACCCTTCCCTGGTGCAGAGCTGAAGGGATTGGATACTGTAGCCTAGAGGTTAATTCTCTGCCTTACAAGGCAAAGGTTGCAGGTTCAAGTCCCAGTGGGTATGGCTAGCTGATGGGGCCAAAATAAGGCCGAAATAGATCTATCCTAGTCTCCCTTAATTTTCAAATTCAGCAAAAAAACATGTGACATACATATATATATATATATACCCGCTAAAACTCTGGCCCCTGGGGAAAGAAAGACAGGAAGGAGGAGACTAGCTTTTATTTAAGAGAACTGCTTTGGAATATGGTGTTGGAGAAGATTCAGGAAGTTCTTGAGAGTATATCAGACTATGAGGTGTTCTGTCGGGCTCTCTGGTAGAATCCTCCCAAAAATTCACAGGTACAGATTTCAGACAAACACATGTTTGAAAATTCAAAACAATGTTCTTTATAATGAAAATTCACTTAAACTAAGCCCTCTTTTGGTAGAGCAAAGAGCACTCGTCTCCAAACAAACTGGTAATTTGTACAAGTCCCTTATCAGTTCTGAGATACTCAGTTTGCAGCTGTGAGGCAATTCACAGTCCTTCTTCTTTCACAAAGTGAAACACACTTTGCTCTGGTTCAGTTTCAAAGCGGGGAAAAATCAGCACACAAAAGGTCAAACACAGCAAAGCAGTCACGAAACACAATGATCAGATAATCCTCCACAATGGCCAAACCCACAGGCTGCTCTTTATAGCAGCCTCACTAATGACCACAGCCCCACCCAACCACAGGTGGCCTCATTTTCTGTGATAATAATCTCTCAGTTGTTGCTGCCTATGCATCCCTCTCCGCATGCGTGGCCGTATCATTAACTCTTGTTCTGAATCCAAGGAGGAGCTAGATAATTGATCTCCTTCTGAGCTGTCTGCCACACTCTCCTCCTCCCTGTCACTCACGTCTTCTTGGTCAGAGGAGCCTTCATCAGCAGATTCCACCGGGGGCAAAACAGGCCTGCAGCATGTGGATGTCTCCCCCACATCCACAGTCCTTGGGGCAGGAGCTGGGCCAGAGCTAACCACAAGGATGCATGGTGTAGAGTCTCCTCCTTGGGCAGTGGGCTGGACTAGATGACCTACAAGATCCCCTCCAACTGTTATTCTGTTCTGTTCCATTCTATCACAGACGTTACAAGAAACAGTAATAAATGTTTTTAACTTGCAGCTTCTATAACATTTCAATAAATTAGTGATGGGAATAATTTTAGGATTTATTTGTAACTGGCAGTCTGTAAGTCTTTATTCCAAAATAATTTAATGTGTGTATATGCCTTTAAAATATGACGAAAATCTATTTAGGTGTTTGATATTTCTAACAGTAATCCTGATTAATGGGATATATGTTACTAAGCTTGTACAGCATTAAAAATGATGGTTTTAAAGTAGTTTTTTAAACCTTGCATTTAAAAGATTAGCTGGAAGTTTTAAAAAGATTCACATGTAATCTTGTTCCTATACTTTTATATATATATTAAAATCCTTACTTTGCTTTTATTCATATCTTCTATTTAATTTACTGGTAATATTTTAAATTATGATAGGAGCTAAAACCCATCTTTCAACTTTGGTTATAAATTTGTTAGTAAGTTGTTTTTTTTTACTATGTTAATTTATAATATGCTTTTCCTTAAGATCAACCCTAATTTGTTAAAAAGCAGTTAATAAATTTAAAAAAATATATCAATAAAAATATAACATAACTCTAAGATTACATTCCAACTCAGAAATAAGAATTTGTATATACGTATCCATCATTTGTGTATACATATCCATCCAACATCACCAAATAAAGTCTACACCAACACAATAAACTTATTCCTCTCCACAACTTTCTATTCTTACAAAAGGTTCTCACATCTGCTTAATTCTTCATGCATAGTCTCTTGTTCCCATGTCATATTCATTTCTCCCTTCTCTCCTTGAGATTCTCAACCCTGTTCAGAAGGAGGAAGAGGAGGAGGGGGAGGAGAAGAAGGAGGAGAAGAAGAAGAAAATGCTAAAGCCCACTGCAACAATATCTCCAAAAAGGCTTCCAGAGTTGTTAACCTGATCCTACGCAGCTTCTGCTCCGGCAATCTCACACTACTGACGAGAGCCTACAAAACCTATGCCAGACCCATTCTCGAATACAGCTCATCTGTCTGGAACCCACACCACATCTCAGACATCAACACTCTCGAAAACGTCCAAAGATATTTCACCAGAAGAGCCCTCCACTCCTCCACTCGAAACAGAATACCCTACGAAAATAGACTAACTATCCTGGGCCTTGAAAGCTTAGAACTACGGCGCCTAAAACACGATTTAAGTATTGCCCACAAGATCATACGCTGCAACGTCCTTCCGGTCAACGACTACTTCAGCTTCAACAGCAACAACACAAGAGCACGCAACAGATTCAAACTTACTATTAATTGCTCCAAACTTGACTGTAAAAAATATGACTTTAACAATCGAGTTGTCGAAGCGTGGAACTCATTACCGGATTCAATAGTGTCAACCCCCAATCCCCTACACTTCTCCCTTAAACTCTCCACGATTGACCTCTCCAGATTCCTAAGAGGCCAGTAAGGGGCATACATAAGTGCACTGATGTGCCTATCGTCCCCTGTCCAATTGTCTTTCCTTATCCCTTTTATCATATATATTCTCTCCTTTATATATATTCTCTTCCCATCTACTTCTCTTCTTTTTTACTTCCTATCTTTATATATATTACTTAACGTCTATTCCCTTTCATATGTATTGTATATTGGACAAAAAATAAATAAATAAATAATAAAAAAATAATAAAGAAGAAGAGGAGGAGGAGGAGGAGAAGAAGAAGAAGAAGTCGTATTTTTTGCAGTCAAGGTTGGCGCGGTTGACATTTCGTTTAAATCGATTTCGTGCTCAGGTGTTGTTGTGGTTGAAGGTGAAGTAGTCGTCAACAGCTAGGACATTTTGGTATTTGATTTTATGAGCTATAATTAAGTCGGAACAGAGACGACGGAGTTGTAAGTTGTCTAAACCAAGAATTTCAAGCCTGGTGGAGTAAGGTGTATTTTGTTGTGAGAAGAGGAGTGAAGGACTCTTCTTGTGAAATATTTCTGGACTCTCTCAATTGTGTTGATGTCAGATATGCAATGTGGGTTCCATACAGGCGAGCTGTATTCTAGGATTGGTCTGACAAATGTTTTGTAAGCTCTTGTTAGCAGTTCAAAAATGTTCTTGCCCTCTGTTCGAAATCAAGGGATGCTCCCCAACTCAGTTTTTGAGGTAGCCTTTCAGATGTCTAGGCTGTGGGTCTCTGCCCCCTGTTGCTAGTAAATAGCTTTGGAAGATTATCATTTACGTGTACGGCTTCATAGGACCTTTATTAGTTCGTCTGCTTTGACTGTTGTATGGATTTTCATGTGGCCACACAGAGTCCAGTTGGAAGACATTTATTTATTTATTTATTGGATTTGTGTGCCGCCCCTCTCCGGAGACTCGGGGCGGTTAACAACAGTAATAAAACAATGTACAATAATAATCCAATAAATACTAAAAATGATTTAAAAACCCATTAATATAAAAAACCAAACATACATACAGCCATACCATACATGAAATTGTAAAGGCCCAGGAGGAAAGAGCATCTCAATTCCCCCATGCCTGGCGGCAGAGGTGGGTTTTAAGTAGCTTATGAAAGGCAAGGAGGGTGGGGGCAATTCTAATCTCTGGGGGGAGTTGGTTCCAGAGGGCCAGGGCCGCCACAGAGAAGGCTCTTCCCCTGGGTCCTGCCAAGCGGCATTGTTTATTTATTTATTTATTTATTATTATTTATTTATTTATTCTTTGTCCAATATACAATACATATGGAAGAGAATAGACATTAAGTAATATATATAAAGACAGAGAGTAAAAAAGAAGAGAAGTAGATGGGAGGGAGAGAATATATATGATATAAGAGATAGGGAGAGAATATATATAATATATGATATAAGGAAAGGCAATTGGACAGGGGACGATAGGCACATCAGTGCACTTATTTATTTTTTTTCCAATATTTTTTATTAATTTTCTTTAAAATAACACACAGACTTACAAACATTTAACATACAATATAGGGATGTATCATCCCTGCTTTTCTCAAAAGTATAAATGCAGATACAGAAAAAGCAATACATGATTAAATACCTAATTCAATGCTACTAATACAAAAAATATCTAATTATAAAAAAAAAGAAATTGATATCATAAAAAATTTGCTAACTAATTTCAAGTCAAAAAATCTTAAAAAACAAAAACTTTCTATTCTATCTATATAAGCTAAATCTAATATAAATCTCAATGAAAAAGAATTTACTATAATACTCTTCTTTCTTTATTTTTTATTCTTATCTATCCATTCATAAACATTGTTCCATGTTTCATAAAATTTGGTTTCTTCCTGATCATTCAAGCGTCTTGTCATCATGTCCATTTCCGCGCAGTCTAATATTTTTGCAATAACTTCCGCTTCTTTGGGGATATCTTCCCCTTTCCAATTTTGCGCGTAGATGATCCTTGCCGCTGTAAAAATATGTATAATCAAATACAAAATTTCTTTTTTGTAATTTTGGTTAGTGATTCCTAGCAAACAGAACTCCGGGGTGAAATCTATTTTCTGCTTTGTGATCTCTTTTGTCATTTTCTCTATCATTTTCCAATACATTTTAGCTTTGTTACATGTCCACCGTTGGGGGTAGTAGGATCCTATTTCTTTTTTACATTTCCAACATAGAGGTGATGTCTTTGGGAACATTTTTGCTATTCTACTTGGTGGGAGATGCCATCTATAGAACATTTTAATTTGGTTCTCTTTCAAAGAAACTGACTTTGTCATCCTCCAATTACACATCCAAACTTTCTCCCATGTATCTAAATCAATTTCTTTACCTATGTTTCGACACCAGTGTATCATACCATCTTTTAATGTTAACTCAATATTCTTGTGAGTAATCAAATATTTATATATTTTACCAATTACCCTATTTTAATTTTTAGTGATTAAGTCACTTAAATTTTTTTTACTTTTATTAAATATGTAAAGTATACTGTCTTTCTGATATCTAGATCTAATCTGTGCGTAATGCCACCAATCAATTTGTATCCCTTCATCTTGTAATTTAGTTCTAGTTTTTAATTTCATTTGGTTATCTAGCAAGTCTTTGTATCTTATATTTCTTGTATCGTTAATAGAATTCGGATGTATTATTGCATCCAGAGGAGTAACCCAATCCGGGATTGTTAAAAAATGGTTTTTCTTTATATCTTTCCAAACGGCAAATAAGTATTTTCTCATCGTGTGTCTTTTGAAATAAGAATGATTTTTATCTTTATCATACCAAACAAATGCATGCCAGCCAAGCATAAGATCATATCCTTCTAATTTTAATATTCTCATATCCTCTAGAGTTATCCAATTTTTGATCCATGTTAAAGCGGCTGCCTGATAATATAATTTCCAGTTTGGGAGGGCAAAGCCCCCCCTCTCTTTTATATCTTCTAACATATTTATCTTAATTCTTGCTTTTTTTCCTTGCCATAAAATTTTTTTGACCATATTTGTTAGATTTTTTAAAAAATTGGCCCCTGGATTAATTGGGATCACTTGAAATAAAAATAATACCTTAGGCAAAATATTCATCTTTATCGTGGCAATTCTTCCCAAAAAAGATATTTTTAAATTATTCCATATCTCTAAATCCTTTTTAATTTCGTTAATTAATTTTATGTAATTATCATTTTTTAATGTTATTGTTTTAGCTGTTATATACACCCCTTACTGGCCTCTTAGGAACCTGGAGAGGTCAATCGTGGAGAGTCTGAGGGAGAAATGTTGGGAGTTGGGAGTTGACACTATTGAGTCCGGTAATGAGTTCCACGCTTCGACAACTCGATTGTTAAAGTCATATTTTTACAGTCAAGTTTGGAGCGGTTAATATTAAGTTTGAATCTGTTGTGTGCTCTTGTGTTGTTGCGGTTGAAGCTGAAGTAGTCATTGACTGGAAGGACGTTGCAGCATATGATCTTGTGGGCAATACAGTGTTCCCTCGATTTTCGCGGGGGATGCGTTCTGAGACCGCTCGCGAAAGTTGAATTTCTGCGAAGTAGAGATGCGGAAGTAAATACACTATTTTTGGCTATGAACAGTAACACAAGCCTTCCCTTAACACTTTAAACCCCTAAATTGCAATTTCCCATTGCATTAGCAACCATTTAGATTATTACTCACCATGTTTCTTTATTAAAATTTATTTTAAAAAAATATTTATTAAAGGTGGACGAAAGTTTGGTGATGATATATGACATCATCAGGCAGGAAAAACCGTGGTATAGGGGGGAAAACCACAAAGTATTTTTTAATTAATATTTTTGAAAAACCGTGGTATAGACTTTTCGCGAAGTTCGAACCCGCGAAAATCGAGGGAACACTGTACTTAGATCGTGTTTTAGGCGCCGCAGTTCTAAGCTTTCAAGACCCAGGATAGTTAGTCTATTTTCGTAGGGTATTCTGTTTCGAGTGGAGGAGTGAAGTGCTCTTCTGGTGAAATATCTTTGGACGTTTTCGAGAGTGTTAATGTCTGAGATGTGGTGTGGGTTCCAGACAGATGAGCTGTATTCGAGAATGGGTCTGGCATAGGTTTTGTAGGCTCTCGTCAGTAGTGTGAGATTGCCAGAGCAGAAGCTACGTAGCATCAGGTTAACGACTCTGGAAGCCTTTTTGGCGATATTGTTGCAGTGGGCTTTAGCACTTAGGTCTTTTGACGGGACCTGGAGAAGACCCACTCTGTGGGACCTAACCGGTCACTGGGATTCGTGCAGCAGTTGATGGTTGATGTTGAAGGTAATGCTGTATTCTAGGATTGGTCTGACAAATGTTTTGTAAGCTCTTGTTAGCAGTTCTTCAGTTCAGGTTGGGCCCCCCGTGTTTTCACTCTGCCCCTTCGCCCACACCCTTGTCTCTGTGTATGTGGACTGAGACAAGGTGGGAGAAATATACAACAGGGACAGGGTTTTTAACGGCGCCTCGCCTTAAACGGATTTTAAAATATGTAAATCAATAAAAAAAATTATTTTAGAGTGCCGGACAGCCTGACTGTGGAATGAATTGCAAGCTTTGGGCCCGATTAGCATACATCTCGGGAGCCGCCGTTAAGATTAATCTGTCAAAAGGGATAGTTTAGCGTTGATGGATATGACATGTGACCATTAATGATGTTGATTTTATCTCCTGAGATTAGCAAGATTTACTTCAGATGGATAATAATGTCATTTGCTTGATGCCGTAGATCTGTTTACGAGCTGATTAAATTGTGAGGATTCGGTTCGTTTCATCGCTATTTGCTTTACAACTTCATCACCGGGCGGATCGCAAAGACGGGGAAACGTCCCACATCCCGTGTCACAATAAATCATTGTTTAAGATGGCAAGGATGGAGTCGAGCCGTTCTGCTATTTTTTTCTCTCTCTCCACGGGCTGCACATTTCTTAATGAATATGTAATTGGGACAACATTAAAAAAAGAGAAAGATTTGGGGGAGGATGCACACAGCTTTTGGGAAAGAGGCCTGTTAGTCCCTCCCCCTTCTAATTGTAATTAAGGAAGATTTGGGTAATTAGCTGTAGCAAACTGCCTTATTATTTAGACAGGAAAAACAAATGGCTGGCTTTTAAAAATGTATACGTTCCACGTGCTGCAAGGATTATCCTCGTAAATCTCTGCCAAAGTGACAGCCAAACGACTACAAGGAAGGCTTGCAAAGAAAGTATATTTTCTACCGGTGACCTTTAAGTCACATATCAGATGCACTTACAATATAAATAATGCACTTTCCCCTCCTCGAAACACGGAGCAGATGGGTACATGCAAATGTTAAAAAATAGTTTTGCAGGACCAGACCAAAGTTATTACGCTTTTTCCCCCCCAATGTTCAAAACGTCCTTGAAACTTATAAGCACTTCGTCTATAAGTTCTGTATTCTCCAAGTTGTGTAGACTGACAGAGTCTGGTATAATGGATGAGCTTTGAGGCGTTGTAACCACATATCTGGATAGGTCTGGATGGCTGTCAACAGACTCAAACTCAACCCAGATAAGACGGAGTGGCTGTGGGTTTTGCCTCCCAGGGACAATTCCATCTGTCCATCCATAACCCTGGGGGAGGGATTATTCACCCCCTCAGAGAGGGTCTGCAACTTAGGCGTCCTCCTCGATCCACAGTTCACATTAGAGAACCACCTTTCAGCTGTGGCGAGGGGGGCGTTTGCCCAGGTTCGCCTGGTGCACCAGTTGCAGCCCTATCTGGACCGGAACTCACTGCTCACAATCACTCATGCCCTCATCACCTCGAGGTTCGACTACTGTAATGCTCTCTAGATGGGGCTACCTCTGAAGAATGTTCAGAAACTTCAGATCGTGCAGAATGCAGCTGCGAGAGCAGTCATGGGCTTCCCTAGGTATGTCCATGTCACACCAACACTCCGCAGTCTGCCTTGGTTGCCGATCAGTTTCCGGTCACAATTCAAAGTGTTGGTTATGACCTATAAAGCCTTTCATGGCATCGGACCAGAATATCTCCGGGACCACCTTCTGCCACATGAATCCCAGCAACCAGTTAGGTCCCACAGAGTTGGCCTTCTCCGGGTCCCGTCAATGAAACAATGTCATCTGGTGGGACCCAGGGGAAGAGCCTTCTCTGTAGCGGCCCCGACCCTCTGGAATCAACTCCCCCCCGGAGATTAGGACTGCCCTCACCCTCCTTGCCTTTCACAAACTCCTCAAAACCCACCTCTGTCGTTAGTCATGGGGAAATGGATTCCCCTGGGCCATTCCCACTTTATGTATGGTCTGTATGAGATGTATGATTGTTTTTTTTATATTAAGGGTTTTAAATTGTTTTAATGTATTGGATTTGTACTGTTTCTTGTTGTGAGCCACTCCGAGTCTCCGGAGAGGGGTGGCATACAAATCTAATAAATAATAATAATATTGATGATGATGATGATGATGATGATGATGAAGAAGAAGCAAACTAAGGATCAGTACAGAAAAAATGTAACTCAATGTAGTATGGACAGTTGGCAGAACAAAACATTGCATGGACAGTTCTTATCAAAGTGGATAAAGAAAAGACCTGGTCATGGCTTACATAGAAACATAGAAACATAGAAACATAGAAACATAGAAACATAGAAACATAGAAACATAGAAACATAGAAACATAGAAACATAGAAACATAGAAACATAGAAACATAGAAACATAGAAACATAGAAACATAGAAACATAGAAACATAGAAACATAGAAACATAGAAACATAGAAACATAGAAACATAGAAACATAGAAACATAGAAACATAGAAACATAGAAACATAGAAACATAGAAGACTGACGGCAGAAAAAGACCTCATGGTCCATCTAGTCTGCCCTTATACTATTTCCTGTATTTTATCTTACAATGGATATATGTTTATCCCAGGCATGTTTAAATTCAGTTACTGTGGATTTACCAACCACATCTGCTGGAAGTTTGTTCCAAGGATCTACTACTCTTTCAGTAAAATAATATTTTCTCATGTTGCCTTTGATCATTCCCCCAACTAACTTCAGATTGTGTCCCCTTGTTCTTGTGTTCACTTTCCTGTTAAAAACACTTCCCTCCTGAACCCTATTTAACCCTTTAACATATTTAAATGTTTCGATCATGTCCCCCCTTTTCCTTCTGTCTTCCAGACTATACAGATTGAGTTCATTAAGTCTTTCCTGATACGTTTTATACTTAAGACCTTCCACCATTCTTGTAGCCCGTCTTTGGACCCGTTCAATTTTGTCAATATCTTTTTGTAGGTGAGGTCTCCAGAACTGAACACAGTACTCCAAATGTGGTCTCACCAGCGCTCTATATAAGGGGATCACAATCTCCCTCTTCCTGCTTGTTATACCTCTAGCTATGCAGCCAAGCATCCTACTTGCCTTTCCTACCACCCGACCACACTGCTCACCCATTTTGAGACTGTCAGAAATCACTACCCCTAAATCCTTCTCTTCTGAAGTTTTTGCTAACACAGAACTGCCAATGCAATACTCAGATTGAGGATTCCTTTTCCCCAAGTGCATTATAAGTGGAACACTCAAAAAGGAGACAGAAGGACTAATACTGGCGACACAAGAACAGGCCATTAGAACAAATGCTGTCAAAGCCAGAATTGAAAAATCAACAGACGATCCAAGGTGCAGACTCTGTAAAGAAACAGATGAAACAATCGATCACATACTCAGCTGCTGCAAAAAGATCGCACAGACTGACTACAAGCATAGATACGATGCTGTGGCACAGATGATCCACTGGAACTTGTGCCAGAACTACCATTTACCAGTGGCAAAGAACTGGTGGGATCATAAGCCCGAAAAAGTGGTCGGAAATGAGCAAGCAAAACTACTGTGGGACTTCCGACTTCAGACTGACCGAATTCTGAAGCATAACACACCAGACATTGTGATCATGGAGAAAAAGAAAGTATGGATCATCGACATCGCAATCCCAGGAGACAGCAGAATTGAGGAGAAGCAGCTAGAGAAATTAGTGAAATATGAAGATCTAAAAATCGAGCT
>NC_091954.1:7184478-7346978 GCF_031021105.1 Erythrolamprus reginae
AGACAGATGAGCTGTATTCAAGGATTGGTCTGGCGAACGTTTTGTATGCTGTGGTTAGTAGTGTGGGATTATTGGAGCAGAAGCTACGTAAGATTAGGTTAACAGCTCTTGAAGCCTTTTATAAGCAGATTCTTTTCCCTGTTTTCTGAACCAAAAACTAAGGTGCGTCTTATACTCTGAAAAATATGGTAATATCACTTACAGTCCTTCTCCTTGCAATAGGGAATCAAACTGTAATGCAACAGGCTTACATAAGAGACAAGGTTCATGCTTGTAATTGTTGAAATGTGTGGCCTTCATTCTACCATCCCAGCATGAAATGGAGCATTTGGCAGCATCTCGGGCCTGTTGCTCTCAAATGATCCCTCTTTCTTTCCTTGGTGAAGCTTTGTTTGTGAAGCTTTGGGAGATTGTGATCCCGCTATATAGAGCGCTGGTGAGACCACATTTGGAATAATACTGTGTTCAGTTCTGGAGACCTCACCTACAAAAAGATATTGACAAAATTGAATGGGTCCAAAGACGGGCTACAAGAATGGTGGAAGGCAGCGGTCCCCAAACTACGGCCCGCGGGCCGGATGCGGCCCAACGAGGTCTTTTAACCGGCCCGTGGCAAGCTCACGAGATTTTACTGGTCGATAAAATAAACTCCCGAATCTCCTGTCAACTCACCGTGGTCGGCTGCTCAGCGAGGAGAAGGTGGAGAGGCAAGGGGGCGGGGAGGAAAGCGGGCCTGCAATTGGCCCCTTCCTTTGTCGCCTTTAGGGAGAGAAACTGTTGCTGCCCTATGGCAGAGCAGCAACAGTTCCTCTCCCTAAAGGCGAGAAAGAAATTGGCCAATTGCAGGCCCGCTTTCCTCCCCGCCCCCTTGCCTCTCCACCTCCTCCTCACCTCCTCCTCCGCGGTGAGTGGACGCGAAATTCATGAAAAGGCGATTGGCAATTGAAAAACTGTCCACTGAAAGTCACAGCTAAGTGCACCATGGCTAAGTTTGTGTGTGGGGGGGGAGGCGGCTGCTTGAAAACCTCTGACCTCCATCGCCTCCCCCCCACGGCACAAGGCGAGCACACCTCGCCGCTGACACAGGCGGCGGGAACTGCCCTGTCCCCCTGTCCCCCCTGCGCAAAACTACGCAGCCCCAGATCGCTCGCTTTTCCAGCCAGCAAAGCCGACTGCCCGGCTTTGCTGGCTGATGCAGGAAAGGAAAGCGTCACATTTAAAAAGCACGCCACTTTCTGGGACTGCGGCGCCGTGGTGGCCTTCAAGCGCGGCCCTTCGCGGCGCCCCACCACCCGTTCCTGCAGGAAGAGATCGGGCACTTTACCGGGAGGTGGAGGCGGCGTGGGGCCGGACACTGGGTGCCCGGGAGGGCGAAGGAGTGGACGCGCCTCTCAGCTGCAGAGCGGAACGGGGGTGGAGATCAGCAGCGGAGTCCGGCGTTGGGGGCCTGGGGCCATGCGGGACTGCTCATCCAGGCTTGCCGGTCCACGCGCGCCTGGATGAGCGGTCCCGCATGGCCCCAGCGCTGGACTCCGCTGCTGATCTCCACCCCCGTTCCGCTCTGCAGCTGAGAGGCGCGTCCACTCCTTTGCCCTCCCGGGCACCCAGCGTCCGGCCCCACGCCGCCTCCACCTCCCAGTAAAGTGCCCGATCTCTTCCTGCAGGAACGGGTGGTGGGGCGCCGCGAAGGGCCGCGCTTGAAGGCCACCACGGCGCCGCAGTCCTAGAAAGTGGCGTGCTTTTTAAATGTGACGCTTTCCTTTCCTGCATCAGCCAGCAAAGCCGGGCAGTCAGCTTTGCTGGCTGGAGAAGCGAGCGATCTTGGGCTGCGTAGTTTTGCGCAGGGGGGACAGGGGGACAGGGCAGTCCCCGCCGCCTGTGTCAGTGGCGAGGTGTGCTCGCCTTGTGCCGTGGGGGGGAGGCGATGGAGGTCAGGGGTTTTCAAGCAGCCGCCTCCCCCCCACATAGAGATAAGAGAGAGAAAGAAAGAGAGGGACAGAGAGAAAGAAAGAGGGACAGAGAGAAAGAAAGAGAGGGACAGAGAGAAAGAAAGAGAGGGACAGAGAGAAAGAAAGAGACAGAGAGAAAGAAAGAGGGACTGAGAGTAAGAAAGAGAGGGACAGAGAGTAAGAAAGAGAGGGACAGAGAGAAAGAAAGAGGGACAGAGAGAAAGAAAGAGAGGGACAGAGAGAAAGAAAGAGAGGGACAGAGAGAAAGAAAGAGACAGAGAGAAAGAAAGAGGGACAGAGAGAAAGAAAGAGGGACAGAGAGAAAGATAGAGAGGGACAGAGAGAAAGAAAGAGGGACAGAGAAAAAGAAAGAGAGGGACAGAGAAAAAGAAAGAGAGGGACAGAGAAAAAGAAAGAGAGGTACAGAGAGAAAGAAAGAGGGACAGAGAAAGGGAGAGAAAGAGAAAGAAAGGTAGAGAGAAAGAGGGAGAGAGAAAGAGAGTGAGTGAGAGAAAGAGAAGAGAGAGAGAAAGAAAGAGAGAGGGGGGAGAGAAAGAGGGAAAGATAGAGAGGGAGGGAGAAAGGAAGAGGAGAGATAGAAAGGGAAAGAGAGAGAAAGGAGGAGACAGAGAGAGGGAGAGAGAAAGAGGGAGAGATATAAAGAGAGTGAGTGAGAGAAAGAGAGAAGAGAGAGAAAGAAAGAGAGAGGACAGAGAGAAAGAGAGAACTAGAAAGACAGAAGGACAGAGAGAAAGGGAGAGAGAGAGAAAGAAAGAGGAAGAATAAATATTAAATATTGTATTTGTTCCCATTTTGTTTTTTACTTTAAATAATGTATGTGCAGTGTGCATAGGGATTTGTTCACACGTTTTTTTAATAGTCCGGCCCTCCAACAGTCTGAGGGACAGTGAACTGGCCCCCTGTGTAAAAAGTTTGGGGACCCCTGGTGGAAGGTCTTAAGCATAAAACGTATCAGGAAAGACTTAATGAACTCAATCTGTACAGTCTGGAGGACAGAAGGAAAAGGGGGGACATGATTGAAACATTTAAGGGGCGTACATAAGTGCACTGGTGTGCCTTTCGTTCTCCTGTCCAATTATCTTTCTTTATCTCATATATCTTATATATTCTCTCCCTCTCATCAACTTCTCTTCTTTTTTACTTACTATCCCTACATATACTATTTAATGTCTATTTTCTTCCATATGTATTGTATATTGGACAAAGAATAAATAAATAAATATGTCAAAGGGTTAAATAAGGTTCAGGAGGGAAGTGTTTTTAACAGGAAAGTGAACACACAAGAACAAGGGGACACAATCTGAAGTTAGTTGGGGGAAAGATCAAAAGCAATATGAGAAAATATTATTTTACTGAAAGAGTAGTAGATCCTTGGAACAAACTTCCAGCAGACGTGGTTGGTAAATCCACAGTAACTGAATTTAAACATGCCTGGGATAAACATATATCCATCCTAAGATAAAATACAGAAAATAGTAGAAGGGCAGACTATATGGATCATGAGGTCTTTTTCTGCCATCAGACTTCTATGTTTCTATGTTTCTATGAGAAAATATTATTTTACTGAAAGAGTAGTAGATCCTTGGAACAAACTTCCAGCAGATGTGGTTGGTCAATCCACAGTAACTGAATTTAAACATGCCTGGGATAAACATATATCCATCCTAAGATAAAATACAAAAAATAGTAGAAGGGCAGACTAGATGGACCATGAGGTTTTTTTCTGCCGTCAGTCTTCTATGTTTCTATGTTTCTATGTTCTGCCTTGCTTTGGACAACCAGCTGACCAAGAGAAAGGGCCATGCTGATGCCATGATAAACTCTAAATCTGCGCCTCGGGGAAGCTGCAATGTAGGCGGCGCTAATGTTCCCGAATGCATTAAGTAGAAACATAGAAACATAGAAGACTGATGGCAGAAAAAGACCTCATGGTCCATCTAGTCTGCCCTTATACTATTTCCTGTATTTTATCTTACAATGGATATATGTTTATCCCAGGCATGTTTAAATTCAGTTACTGTGGATTTACCAACCACGTCTGCTGGAAGTTTGTTCCAAGGATCTACTACTCTTTCAGTAAAATAATATTTTCTCATAGAAACATAGAAGTCTGACGGCAGAAAAAGTCCTCATGGTCCATCTAGTCTGCCTTTATACTATTTTCTGTATTTTATCTTAGGATGGATATATGTTTATCCCAGGCATGTTTAAATTCAGTTACTGTGGATTTACCAACCACGTCTGCTGGAAGTTTGTTCCAAGGATCTACTACTCTTTCAGTCAATTAATATTTTCTCATGTTGCTTTTGATCTTTCCCCCAACTAACTTCAGATTGTGTCCCCTTGTTCTTGTGTTCACTTTCCTATTAAAAACACTTCCCTCCTCAACCTTATTTAACCCTTTAACATATTTAAATGTTTCGATCATGTCCCCCCTTTTCCTTCTGTCCTCCAGACTCTACAGATTGAGTTCATGAAGTCTTTCCTGATACGTTTTATGCTTAAGACCTTCCATCATTCTTGTAGCCTGTCTTTGGACCCGTTCAATTTTGTCAATATCTTTTTGTAGGTGAGGTCTCCAGAACTGGACACAGTATTATTCCAAATGTGGTCTCACCAGCGCTCTATCTAAGGGGATCACAATCTCCCTCTTCCTGCTTGTGATACCTCTAGCTGTGCAGCCAAGCATCCTACTTGCTTTTCCTACTGCCCGACCACACTGCTCACCTATTTTCAGACTATACAGATTGATATACTATACAAGTCTCCAATGAGATGCAAGGACTGTGCTGGCAAAGCAAGAAACATTTTGAAGACGTTCCGACCTACTTTGAACAAAGATTCCTAAAAGCAAAGGGAAAAAATAAAATCAATCCAGCCCCAAAGCAACGAAAATGCTTCGTTAGTCTTTTGCGACATTATACATTGCATGCAAATAACGACACACGCCGACTGCCATTATTCATACCAAACAATTCCTTCCGATCTGGGTTTTGTGGGGTTTGTTTGTTTGTTTTTCCCTTAAACATTTTGAACGCCTTTTTTTTAGAGTAAAGTTGCCACCATTTCACTGGAGACTTAAATTACTGTTTTTGGAGAAAAATAACAATGCAAAAATGACATTGTGATGTATAGCCTCTTCCTGTGGGTTTGAACCAATGCACAAGCCAGCTGCGAGGGCCGTTGGGAATAGAACAGCCTCCAGGGCACTATTGTCCAATTGTCCTCCTAATTTTATCCCGTTTAATTAGCTGCAATTAATTTTAAGCAACAGCCTCCTGAATATCACACCAGGAAATAGAGAAGAGATGGCGGAAATTGTAGCCAAAGTTAAAACTGCAACTCCACCGTAGATTATATAATTTAATAGGCTGCAAACTTCATAATAAATTATGGGGTAGACCAGCACAACTGCAGCTTGCATAAGCGTGCATAAGCTCATCACCGTGGCTACCATCTCTGTCCTACTGTCCTATTGTAAATATCTACTTATACAGTGGTACTTCTACTTCCGAACTTAATTCGTTCCGTGACCAGGTTCTTAAGTAGAAAAGTTTGGAAGAAGAAGCAATTTTTCCCATAGGAATCAATGTAAAAGCAAATAATGCGTGCAATTGGGGAAACCACAGGGAGGGTGGAGGCCCTGTTTCCTCCCAGGAGATTCCTAGAGAAGTCCACAGAAGCTTCTACCTGCCTTTTCCAGCCCTGTTTCCTTCCAGGAGATTCCTAGAGAAGTCCACAGAGGCTTCTCCTTGCCTTTTCCGGCCCTATTTCCTCCCAGGAAATTCCTAGAGAGGCCCCACAGAGGCTTCTCACCACCTTTTCCAGCCCTATTTCCTCCCAGGAGATTCCTAGAGTGGCCCCACAGAGGCTTCTCCCTGCCTTTTCCGGCCCTATTTCCTCCCAGGAGATTCCTAGAGAGGCCCCAAGGAGGCTTCTCCCTGCCTTTTCCAGCCCTGTTTCCTCCCAGGAGATCCCTAGAGAGGCCCCACAGAGGCTTCTCCCTGACTTTTCCGGTTACAGTTTTGGAGGCTCGGTTTTGTAAGTGGAGAATGGTTCTTGAGAAGAGGCCAAAAAATCTTGAACACTCGGTTCTTATCTAGAAAAGTTCATAAGTAGAGGCGTTTGTAGGTGGAGGTACCACTATATAGGGTCACCTGCTTCAACAAGGGGTTGGACTAGGAGACCTTCAAGGTAGACTCAAATCCAGCAAATTCTGACAGAAAAATTTCCCAGGAAATTTGAGAGCGGCACGAAGGCCCGGCCAGTTTCCTGCCATTCCCCCTGGGTTTCTCTCTCTGGCGCAGTGTATGGGAGGGGCGTGCTTCTCCTCACCACCTCAGAGTCCCTCTTTTTCTTTAAGCCTTAAAGTTTTGGATTTTTTTGATTCCCCTCCCCTCACTTTCTTCCTTTAGCATCGACTGTCCTCCTCCTCCTCTTCCTCCTCCTCCTCCCACCCAAATTCCGAGCTTTTATTTCTTTCGTAATGGGTTTGCATGCATTATTTGCTTTTACATTGATTCCTATGGGAAAAACTGCTTCTACTTACAAACTTTTCTACTTAAGAACCTGGTCACGGAACAAATTCAGTTCTTAAGCAGAGGTACCACTATATCAGCCAAAGAGCCAAGGTTGGATTTCTGGTTTCTTCCAGTGCAAGTTGTCAGGATTAATCACCAGATCTCTTTGGCACTGCCGGATCGGTCCTTAAGAAAATGCTTTCGCTTCATCCTGACCTTGTTTCTTCATGATGCTTAGTGCTTCTGATGCAACTTAATAGAGTCCTGTATTCTTTCATTCCTGGACTTTCCTGAGAGAAATGCAGTCGCCAAGGAGAATCAATTGTATTATGGCACAGCATCCAAGTAGACGCCGGGCAGTGATAAGTGAGTTCTAAAACAGCACAGACAAAGTTAATGAAGAGGAATGGGTGAGCTTCTCTGCTCAGTGTGTCTTGAATTCCAGGGAGTGATTGTTTCACAAAGCTCCCCATATACAGTGGTGCCTCTACTTATGAACTCAATTTGTTCCGTGACCAGGTTCTTAAGTAGAAAACTTTGTAAGAAGAAGCAATTTTTCCCATAGGAATCAATGTAAAAGCAAATAATGCATGCGATTGGGGAAACCACAGGGAGGGTGGAGGCTGTTTCTTCCCAGGAGATTCCTAGAGAGGCCCCACGGAGGCTTCTCCCTGCCTTTTCCGGGAATATTTCCTACCAGGAGATTCTTAGAGAGGCCCCACGGAGGCTTCTCCCTGCCTTTTCCAGCCCTATTTCCTCCTAGGAGATTCTTAAAGAGGCCCCACGGAGGCTTCTCCCTGCCTTTTCCAGCCCTATTTCCTCCCAGGAGATTCCTAGAGAGGCCCCACGGAGGCTTCTCCCTGCCTTTTCCAGCCCTATTTCCTCCCAGGAGATTCTTAGAGAGGCCCCACGGAGGCTTCTCCCTGCCTTTTCTGGCCCTGTTTCCTCCCGGGAGATTCCTAGAGAGGCCCCAAGGAGGCTTCTCCCTGCCTTTTCCGGTTACAATTTCGGAGGCTGGGGTTTGTAAGTGGAAAATGGTTCTTGAGAAGAGGCAAAAAAATCTTGAATACCCGGTTCTTATCTAGAAAAGTTTGTAAGTAAAGGCGTTTGTAGGTAGAGGTACCACTGTACTCCAAGGATGCTAACTATTTTATTTTGATTTTATTTATTTGTGATTATAAATACAGGGTAAGGATACAAATAAATAGGGACAGTAGGACAGGGATGGTAGTAATGTTGGTGAGCTTATGCACGCCCCTTACAGACCTTATAGGAATCAGGTGAGGTCCATGGTAGAAAGTCTAGGGTTAAAGTTGTGGGGGTTTGGGGGAATAAACCACAGAGTCAAGTAGTGCATTCCGGGCATTGATCACTTTGTTGCTGAAGTTGTATTTTCTGCAATCGAGTTTTTAGCGGTTTACCTTAAGTTTGTATTTATTGCGTGCCCATGTATTATTGTGGTTGAAGCTGAAGTAGTCATTGATGGGTATGACATTGTATCAGATCATTTTGTGTACTACGCTTAGGTCAGACCAAAGGTGGCATAGTTCTAAATTGTCCAATCCCAAAATTAAGGTATAAGGTATTCTGTTGTAAGCAGAGGAGTGGGGTACTCTTCTTGTGAAATACCTCTGGACATTTATTGTATTTATTAATAATATATTGCAATGTATGGTCTAGCATAGCATAGTATAGCAGAGTACAGTATAGTACAGTACAGTACTGTAATGTAATAATGTAATATAATATAAATTGATATAAGATATATAATATATATTAAGATAAATTGATATAAATTAAGATAATACAATACAGTACAATATAATTTATTTATTTATTTATTTATTCATTCATTCATTCATTCATTTATTTATTTATTTGATTTGTATGCCGGCCCTCTCCGAAGACTCGGGGCGGCTAACAGCAATATAAAAAGACAATGTAAACAAATCTAATATTAAAAATAATCTAAAAAACCCCAATTTAAGAGACAAACAAACAAGCATACCATGTATAGATTCTATAAGCCTAGGGGGAAGGAAAAAAATTTCAATTCCCCTATGCCTGACGACAGAGGTGGGTTTTGAGAAGTTTACGAAAGGCAAGGAGGGTGGGGGCAACTCTGATATCTGGGGGGGCTGATTCCAGAGGGTCGGGGTCGCCACAGAGAAGGCTCTTCTCCTGGGTCCCGTCAAACGACATTGCTTATTCGACTCGACCCGGAGAAGGCCCACTCTGTGGGACCTAACTGGTCACTGGGATTCATGCGGCAGAAGGCGGTCCCAGAGATATTCTGGTCCGGTGCCATGAAGGGCTTTATAGGTAATAACCAACACTTTGAATTGTGACCGGAAATTGATCGGCAACCAATGCAGACTGCGGAGTGTTGGTGTAACATGGGCATATTTGGGAAAGCCCATGACTGCTCTCGCAGCTGCATTCTGCACGATCTGAAGTTTCCGAACACTCTTCAAAGGTAGCCCCATGTAGAGAGCATTACAATAGTTGAACCTTGAGGTGATGAGGGCATGAGTGACTGTGAGCAGTGAGTCCCGGTCCAGGTTGGGCCGCAACTGGTGCACCAGGCGAACCTGGGCAATATATAATGTAATCTAAATTAATTTTAATTAATGTATTGTATTGTTTTGTATAATTATATTATATGGTATGGTATGGTATTACATTACATTACATTACATTACATTACATCATATTATTTCAATGTAATATATGTATATATCACATTGCTTTGGTTCTGAAAAGTCATAGGAAAAGGTCTTCTGCATACTTAAGAGTTTGACAGGCTCCTAAGAAAATTACATAAGCGCACCATTGTGCCTACCGTCCCTGTCCTATTGTCTTCTTTTGTTACTTTTTATCATTACTTATCTAACGTTTTATTTGTACAAATTACCGCCCTATAGTTGTTTGACTAACTAACTAACTAACTAACTAACTAACTAACTAACTAACTAACTAACTAACTAACTAAATAAATAAATAAATAAATAAATAAATAAATAAATATTTTTATTTCTCTTTTAGGGGAAATATCCTGCCCTTTTAATATTTCCTAGAATATTTCGTTCTTCTAGGAGAGGGCAGGGTGCTAACCTTCTGCAACAGGGGCCTCTAACCTTGGCAACAGCCCTTGCAGCTGATAGTGGATCCCATTCGTGGGGAAACCAACCAATTGATGCACCAGTGGCCTGTGCAGTTGGCACCCAAGACGGATAGTGAAGAAGACGACCCATTAACAGTTGGACTTTTGCAAGAAAATATTGCCTTTAAGTTTATGTGTGTGAGACCACTATGTTGTAATCATAGGTTTATAGGCACTGAAATTTGGGAATGGAATATTACTGGAGGGGGATGTTTTAAGCCTAATGGGTGCTGTATAAAACCTTAATTCTTCCTCTATGGAAAGGCAGCAAAGTCCAGGCTGAGTAAGCATCCTGCAGAATCTATGACCACGGGGGAAAGCATTTAACTTGGTATGCAACATGAAGAAAACCTATAGCTAACTTCCATATAAGGAAATATAAGCCTTTCATTCCTTTGCAAACACACAATCCAGGATCTATAGGGCAGTGTTCCCTCTAATTTTTTGGGGGGGTGGGCGGAAAAGTATAGTGTCTGAGCGGCAGTCCCTTCGGGACTGGGCGACACAGAAATAATAAATAAATAAATAAATAAACAAACAAACAAACAAATAAAAAACCCACCCTGTTTTGCCTCAGAGAATTTCAAAATAAAATACTGTACTGTGTGTCTATAACAGTGAGCTCATAATAGGGCAACTCTATCAATATCAAAATGCCACTTAAATAGTTGAGCTAGTTTCAAACTAGATTTTGATTTTCTTTCTCTCTTCCTTACTCCCATTCTTTTTCTTTCTCTTTTCCTTCCTCTCTTTTTTCTACCTGTTTCTCTCTCTTCCTCTCTTCCTCTCTCTCTCCTTCCCTCTCACTCTTTCCCTCTCGGCTTCTGGGCAGGTTTGGAAAACTCTGAGTTGATGATGATTTTTAAGTGAGCGATTGCTCACTGCTCAGCTTAGAGGGAACTATACTATAGGGAACTCATGAGAAGCTTGCCTTATATGGTGCAAGAGTGAATAGTAGTTGGAGGATGGCTTAAGAATTGGTTCTTCTGTACCACATGTCAGAGAAGTGAAACACAATAAAAGGAGAGATCTTGATTCATTCGAGGTCACCTCATCGAGAAAACTTTCTCTGTCGCTTCATTTTGATGTGGCAATCATGGCATGCTGTGCCTCCCTAGAGGTCGACCCACTGGGGGAGGGCAGTTTGCCTTCACCACTACTAAAACAGTTATTAGTATTCAGTTATTGATTGAAAATAAGTTCAAACAACTGTGTTTTGCTGCGTTCTTAGGGGCAGAACAAAGCTTGGCACACTTCAAATCTGACATAACAACAACAACAACAACAACAACAACAACAACAGAGTTGGAAGGGACCTTGGAAGTCTTCTAGTCCAACCCCCTGGTTAGGCAGGAAACCCTACACTAATTCGGACAGATGGTTATCCAACATCTGCTTAAAAACTTCCAGTGTTGGGGCATTCACAACTTCTGGAGGCAAGCTGTTACTTAACTGACCTCACAACTGTCTTGCATAGCCATGGAAATGTTGGGTTCAGTGATGGTCATAACTTTTTTTAGTTAAACTTTTGAATGTTTTTTTATTGGGCATTTTAACCGCTGAGTCCCATGAAAACACCCTGTTCCCAAAACCAAGGAGGGAAAGCTGACATAATTTAAAGCAAATGTTTTCTCGTTATTAGAAAAATGTTGGAAGTTATGAGCTTGTTAGTATACAAGCTCATATATCAATGGCCATTTATGTGACATTTAAAGATCCAGGGTAGGTTTTCTTTCTATGTATTTATTGTCGTTCCTGCATATTAATGCTTTAAATGTTTAGCTAGGAGAGCCAAAACTTTATGACTTACAGTGATGAAATCTACCTCTACATATAAAAAACCCCTTCAATTAACACCAGGTATTTTATTTCAAAATCGAACAGCCTAAAACAAATGTGAGCATGATGTAATTGCTCACTGTCTCTACAAGGGGATTTATCGCGGATAAGGGGTGGTGGCCTTTGAAGGCAACCGTTAAAAAGCACTTAAGTTTAAAGGCTTGCTTTAAAACATATTTTAAGACACGATGCTAATTTAGCGGCGATAAAATAAAAATGCAGACCGATTGAAATATCCCTGCATCAACAGAGAAGGATTTGAATAGCACTCCATAAAACTGGCCCAGGTCAAAGCATTTTTCTCTAGGTAGATTTTATCAACCATGGGACCGAAAGAAGTCTAAAATCATTGCCACTGTATCTACAGGGCACAACCACAGGGAGGGTGGAGGCCCTGCTTCCTCCCAGGAGATTCCTAGAGAGGCCCCATGGAGGCTTCTCCCCACCTTTTCTGACCCCAGGAGATTCCTAGAGAGGCCCCACCAAGGCTTCTCCCTGCCTTTTGTGGCCCCGTTTCCTCCCAGGAGATTCCTAGAGAGGCCCCACCGAGGCTTCTCCCTGCCTTTTGTGGCCCTGTTTCCTCCCAGGAGATACCTCTAGAGGCCCCACCAAGGCTTCTCCTGGCCTTTTCCGGCCCCGTTTCCTCCCAGGAGATTCCTAGAGAGGCCCCACCAAGGCTTCTCCCTGCCTTTTATGGCCCTGTATCTTCCCAGGAGATTCCTCTAGAGGCCCCACGGAGGCTTCTCCTTGCCTTCTCCCGCCCTGTTTCCTCACTGGAGATTCCTAGAGAGGCCCCACAGAGGCTTCTCCCCGCCTTTTCCAACCCTGTTTCCACCCAGGAGATACCTAGAGACGCCCCATGGAAGCTTCTCTCTGCCTTTTCCGGTTACAGTTTCGGAGGCTCAGGTTTGTAAGTGGAAAATGGTTCTTGAGAAGAGGCAAAAAAATCTTGAACACCTGGTTCTTATCTAGAAAATTTCATAAGTAGAGGCATTCTTAGGTAGAGGTACCACTGTATGTGTTTCTTTGTTCCGATCCGACCCAGCCCAGGCAGAACATTAGCAATCCAAATCATACCTATTCCTGAAAAAAATCAGAAAAAAAAATCATATTCCTTTGAACTCCATTCGTCAACAAACTCCGTTAAGTAAGAAAACTCCAATCTTTCTTTGTTTTCCCTGTGTTATTTTTTAAATTCTTGAGCCGTCCTTCAAGGGGGCATGTAGCTTTCAGGTGAGGGACGATTGGTGACAGAGGTCAAAGTTCAATTCCAGACTGCCAGCTTTGTTTCTTAGGCTTTGTGTGCGATGCGAGACAACGTATGAGATGCCACAAACTCTTAATTAGCGTCGGTGGGAAAGGACATTTGTCATTTGCTTCCTCAGCTATAAAAATGTAAGCGTAATCACCTCGACAAAACTCCCTCTCTTCGTGTTTTCTACAAAAGGGCAACCTTTGCAAACACTGAGTAAATTAATCATTACTTCATCCCTTCATTCTAGCAAAAGCCAACATTAACCTTTGCTAAATAAACAGTTGAAAGCATTTTTTTTTTTGCTTTCTGGTGTCCAACCAAGGGAACTACGATGCCTAAAACACGATCTAAGTATTGCCCACAAAATCATATGCTGCAGCGGTCCTGCCTGTCGATGACTACTTCAGCGTCAACCACAACAACACAAGAGCACGCAACAAATTCAAACTCAATGTTAATCGCTCCGGGCTTGACTGTAAAAAATACGACTTTAGCAATCGAGTTGTCGAAGCGTGGAACTCATTACCGGACTCCGTAGTGTCAACCCTAACCCCAAAAATTTCACCCTTAGACTATCCAAGAATGACCTCACCAGGTTCCTAAGAGGTCAGTAAGGGGCATACATAAGTGCACCAGTGTGCCTTTCGTCCCCTGTCCAATTTGTCTCCCCTTATCCCATATGTCATATATCTTTCCTCTCTTTCATATATCTTCTCCTCCATTTTCAGATCTTTTCCTTGTATATAATACTTCATGTCCATTCTCCTTGATGTGTTTTATGCATTGGACAAATAAATAAATAAATAAAATAATTAAAATGCTATTGGTTCAGACAAACTGGTAGTGATGGAGTAGCACGAGGCTCCGCCCATCCACCCGAACGTCGACACGTTCTTTCTTTTAACCCTCTGCACATGCGCAGAGGATGAAAAATTGTGCATTTCTTTTTTTTTTTAAATTGAAAAAAAAATATTTATACAAATATATGCATAAGACAAAAGACATTTAAAAACATTGGACATTTGTATAGCAGATCTGTTTTGCATTTCTTGTTGTGCTCACAACCTATTACATAGTTATTTTTAACATATTGTTATTGATAAATCATGCCTTTCGTCCCCTGTCCAATTGTCTTTCCTTTATCTCATATATCATATATATTTTCTTCCTTTCATATATCTTCTCCTCTATTTTTACATATTATCTTTATATATATTACTTCATGTCTATTCTCTTCCATATGTATCGTGCATTGGACAAATGAATAAATAAATAAAATAAATAAATATACATTGATCTTCTACAGAGTGATTATTGAGTCTGTCATCTGCACCTCTATAACTGTCTGGTTTGGTTCTGCAACCCAACAAGACCAACACAGACTTCAGGGGAGAATCTATGGAGAGGGGCAGCGTACAAATCTAATAAGTAAGTAAGTAAGTAAGCAAGCAAGCAAGCAAGCAAGCAAGCAAGCAAGTAAACAAACAAACAAATAAATAAATTGCTTTTGCATTGATTCCTATGGGAAAAATTGCTTCTACTTACAAACATTTCTACTTAAGAACCTGGTCACAGAACAAATTAAGTTTGTAACCATAGGTACCACTGTACTATCCTATACTTGTCCAACAAGTAAATTAAATAAATAAGTAAATAAATAAAATATGGGAATATGGGTATCACATCCTCCTCATCCTTCTCTTTGTTAGGCTAGAGATACCTAGTACCCTCAATCATTCATTGGATGGCTTAGCCTCTAACATCTTCCTTGTTCTTTGCAACAAGACCGACACAGACTTCAGAGGAGAATCAGAACTGCAGAAAAAACAATTGCTGCCAACCTGCCTTCCATTGAGGACCTGGATACTGCACGAGTCAAAAAGAGGGCAGGGAAAATATTTACTGACCCCTCACATCCTGGACACAAATTGTTTCAACTCCTACCCTCAAAATGTCGCTACAGAGCACTGCACATCAAGACAACTAGACACAAGAACAGTTTTTTTCCGAACGCCATCACTCTACTAAACAAACAACTCCCTCAACACTGTCAGACTTTCTACTAAATCTGCACTTCTATTCTACTAGTTTTTCTCATCATTCCTTTCACCCATTTCCTCCCATGTTGACTGTATGACTGTAACTTGTTGCTTATATCCTAAGATTTTTATTACAGTATATTGCTTCTTCATTGCTTATTTGACCCCTATGACAATCATTAAGTGTCGTACCACATGATTCTTGACAAATGTATATTTTATTTTATGTACGTTGAGAGCATCTGCACCAAGACAAATTCCTTGTGTGTCCAATCACACTTGGCCAATAAAATTCTATTCTATTCTATGGGGGGACATGACCGAAACATTTAAATATGTTAAAGGGTTAAATAAGGTTCAGGAGGGAAGTGTTTTTAATAGGAAAGTGAACACAAGAACAAGGGGACACAATCTGAAGTTAGTTGGGGGAATGATCAAAGGCAACATGAGAAAATATTATTTGACTGAAAGAGTAGTAGATCCTTGGAACAAACTTCCAGCAGACGTGGTTGGTAAATCCACAGGAACTGAATTTAAACATGCCTGGGATAAACATATATCCATCCTAAGATAAAATACAGGAAATAGTATAAGGGCAGACTAGATGGACCAGGAGGTCTTTTTCTGCCGTCAGTCTTCTATGTTTCTATGTTTCTATGTTTCTATTCAGTCAACCATTTCTGTATCCTGCTAAGAAAACCGCATGGATACATTTGTTAAATCAATGCAGCCTGGGAGTGATACACAGAGGGTTGAATTCTGCTTTGGTTTTTTTGCATTTTAGATTACATTGGTAGCATGTTGCATTTGCTATGTACTTTTATATACCACCCACTCAGCCAAAGGTCAGAATAAACAGCCTTTAATCGGTGATTTAAAAAATGCCTTTGCCTTTTTTTGCAAAATCCTGACACAGACATGTTAGCTTAGCTTGACAAACAAGGTTGCCTATATTTATGATCCGCTTGCAATAGAATATTAGTTCAGGTTAGACATGACGCCCCTATGGGCATGCATTAGTGGATTGATTCTTTCTTCTAGTTATTGGCATTTTGCAGGCTGCTTCATCAGTCAATGCGAGGATGCTAATATATTAGCTTCTATGTCCTTCTTCAGCTGGGTTTACTATCAGTCACGCCTGTGAAAATGCTTAAGGTTAGAGTTAGGGTTCTGCATCACTGCAGTCAGGAAATACAGACATCCATCTTTCGGAGATTGTTGCGTTTATACTGTGTTTATATTTATTTATTTATTATTTATTCATTCATTCATTCATTCATTCATTCATTCATTCATTTATTTATTCATTCATTCATTCATTCATTCATTCATTCATTTATTTATTAGATTTGTATGCCGCCCCTCTCCGAAGACTCGGGGCGGCTAACAGCAATATAAAAAGACAATGTAAACAAATCTAATATTAAAAATAATCTTAAAAACCCCAATTTAAAGAACCACTCATACATACAAGCATACCATGTATAAATTCTATAAGCCTAGGGGGAAGGGAAATTTCAATTCCCCCATGCCTGACGACAGAGGTGGGTTTTAAGGAGTTTGCGAAAGGCAAGGAGGGTGGGGGCAACTCTGAAATCTGGGGGGAGCTGGTTCCAGAGGGTTGGGGCCGCCACAGAGAAGGCCCTTCTCCTGGGTCCCGCCAAATGACATTGTTTAGTCGACGGGACCCGGAGAAGGCCAACTCTGTGGGACCTAACCAGTCGCCTCTACCTACAAATGCCTCTACTTACAAACTTTTCGAGATAAGAACTGCGTGTTTAAGATTTTTTTGCCTCTTCTCAGGAACCATTTTCTACTTATAAACCCAAGCCTCTGAAACTGTAACCAGAAAAGGCAGGGAGAAGCCTCCGTGGGGCCTCTCTAGGAATCTCCAGTGAGGAAACAGGGCTGGAAAAGGCGGGGAGAAGCCTCCGTGGGGCCTCTCTAGGAATCTCCAGTGAGGAAACAGGGCTGGAAAAGGTGGGGAGAAGCCTCTGTGGGGCCTCTCTAGGAATCTCCAGTGAGGAAACAGGGCCAGAAAAGGCAGGGAGAAGCCTCTGTGTGGCCTCTCTAGGAATCTCCAGTGAGGAAAAAGGGCCGGAAAAGGCAGGGAGAAGCCTCCGTGGGGCCTCTCTAGGAATCTCCAGTGAGGAAACAGGGCCGTAAAAGGCAGGGAGAAGCCTCTGTGGGGCCTCTCTAGGAATCTCCAGTGAGGAAACAGGGCTGGAAAAGGTGGGGAGAAGCCTCTGTGGGGCCTCTCTAGGAATCTCCAGTGAGGAAACAGGGCCGGAAAAGGCAGGGAGAAGCCTCTGTGGGGCCTCTCTAGGAATCTCCAGTGAGGAAAAAGGGCCGGAAAAGGCAGGGAGAAGCCTCCGTGGGGCCTCTCTAGGAATCTCCAGTGAGGAAACAGGGCCATAAAAGGCAGGGAGAAGCCTCCGTGGGGCCTCTCTAGGAATCTCCAGTGAGGAAACAGGGCTGGAAAAGGTGGGGAGAAGCCTCTGTGGGGCCTCTCTAGGAATCTCCAGTGAGGAAACAGGGCCGGAAAAGGCAGGGAGAAGCCACTATGGGGCCTCTCTAGGAATCTCCAGTGAGGAAACAGGGCCGAAAACGCAGGGAGAAGCCACCATGGGGCCTCTCTAGGAATCTTCAGTGAGGAAACAGGGCCGGAAAAGGCGGGGAGAAGCCTCCGTGGGGCCTCTCTAGGAATCTCCTGGGAGGAAACAAAGCCAGAAAAGACAGAGAGCCAAACAGGGAAACTAGAGGTTTGGAAAAACAGACTTCCGGTTTGCCCATTGTGCTTTTTTTTTTGCACACTAGAGAATTCTGGGAAACTTCCTGAACCTTCCAGAGTGCAAAAAACAGCCCAACAGGAAAACTGGAAATTCAAGCCACTCCCACCCTTGTCACCTGATCATCAAGCCACACCCACAAAATAAGCCACGCCCCCATGGCAGTAAACATTTTGGCAGTGCTCCTAGCTCTTTTTTCACTAGACATACCCAAGTCATAGCCCCACAGATATTGCGATGAGATTTTTTTTCAGTGCTCACCAGAAACCTAGTGTACTTTTGCCTTGCTAAACATTCTCTTCTCCCTGCCACCTGAATAGCGGTACACTTTTCATCCTGACACAACTTCCATATTAATTTGTCCTTATTTATATACCCAGGAAGACAGGGAGCATCTTCAGAGCCATGATAATGCTTTCATTCAAAATAAAGTATAGTTATATATCTCACCAGGGTTAAAAAGATGTTATGTTTACGGCTCGGAAGATTAATGGGTCACTCAAGCATTTACATTCTCATGCATTTTTATGACGATGCCACCAAATAAATTTCAGGCCTGTTCAGTGGGGGAACGGAGGGTTTAAATGTTTAACAGCTGCTCTTTGGAAATTCGGCTAGGGTTTAAGCATTGTTCCCATTTAGCACGTCCAACCCTTGCTGCAATTTACAGTTCATTGGTGTTGGTTTCCACATTTGGGGAAAACGAAAATACAGTGGTACCTGTACCTAAGAATGCCTCTATTTACAAACTTTTCTAGATAAGAACCGGGGATTCAAGATTTTTTTTTGCCTTTTCTCAAGAACCATTTTCCACTTACAAACCCGAGCCTTTGAAACTGGAACTGGAAAAGGCAGGGAGAAGCCTCCGTGGGGCCTCTCTAGGAATCTCCTGGGAGGAAACAGGGCCTCTGCCCTCCCTGTGTTTTCCCCAATCACACACATTATTTGCTTTTACATTGATTCCTATGGGAAAAATAGCTTCTTCTTACAAACTTTTCTACTGAAGAACCTGGTCACGGAATGAATTAAGTTCATAAGTAGAGGTACCAATGTACCAATGAACTTCGGAGAGGGGCGGCATACAAATCTAATAAATTGAATTGAATTGAATTGAAAATTCTAGATAGGAACTGGGTGTTCAAGATTTTTTTGCCTCTTCTTACGAACCATTTTCCACTTACAAACCTGAGCCTTTGAAACTGTAACTGGAAAAGGCAGGGAGAAGCTTCCATGTGGCCTCTCTAGGAATCTCCTGGGAGGAAACTGGGCTGGAAATGGTGGGGAGAAGCCTCCGTGGGGCCTCTCTAGGAATCTCCGGGGAGGAAACAGGGCTGGAAAAGGCAGAGAGAAGCCTCTGTGTGGCCTCTCTAGGAATCTCCTGGGAGGAAACTGGGCTGGAAAAGGCAGGGAGAAGCCTCTAGGAATCTCCTGGGGGAAAACAGGGCCAGAAAAGGCAGGGAGAAGCCTCTGTGGGGCCTCTCTAGGAATCTCCCGGGAGGAAACAGGGCCTCCGCCCTCCCTGTGTTTTCCCCAATCACACACATTATTTGCTTTTACATTGATACCTATGGGAAAAATTGCTTCTTCTTACAAACTTTTCTACTTAAGAACCTGGTCACGGAACAAATTAAGTTCGTAAGTAGGGGCACCACTGCACCTATGAACTTTTCTAGATACGAACCGGGTGTTCAAGATTTTTTTGCCTCTTCTCATGAACCATTTTCCACTGACGAACCTGAGCCCGGAAATATTTCCCAGCAGTCGCCATTATTTATTTATTTATTTATTTATTATTTATTATTTAGATTTGTATGCCGCCCCTCTCCGCAGACTCAGGGCGGCTCACAACAAAGTGAAACAATTTACAACAAATCTAAATTACAGTTTAAAAATATTTTAAAAACCCCATTTTCTAAACAAACATACATACAAACATACCATTCATAAATTGTATATTCCCCGGGGGAGATGTCTCAGTTCCCCCATGCCTGACGACAAAGGTGGGTCTTAAGGAGCTTACGAAAGGCAAGGAGAGTAGGGGCAGTTCTAATCTCCGGGGGGAGTTGGTTCCAGAGGGTCGGGGCCGCCACAGAGAAGGCTCTTCCCCTGGGGCCCGCCAACCAACATTGTTTAGTTGACGGGACCCGGAGAAGGCCCACTCTGTGGGACCTAATCAGTCGCTGGGATTCGTGCATGAGCAAGTCTTTAAGAGGGTGTCAGGTGACTGAGTCATTATACCAATACTGTTGTGGCAATTATGCAAATGAGAGTTGTGTTTTGTTTGTGGATGGAGGGGGCAACCTGGGGTAGTAGAACATCTCACATGGACCTCTCAGGGAATGAACAAGTGGATGGAATGAACAGTTTCCAACCTACAGGTCCAGAAAACGGCACCCATGCATGGGATTAAAGATGGCTTGCTTGTGTTGTGGTTAGCTCTGGCCCAGCTCCTGCCCCAAGGAATATGGAGGGTGGATGTGGGGAAAACATCCACATGCTGCAGACCTGTTTTGCTCCCGATGGAATCTGCCGACGAAGCCTCCTTTGACCAAGGAAGCATGAGTGACAGGGAAGAGGGGAGTTTGGCAGACAACCCAGGAGGAGATCAATCATCTGTATCATCCCTGGATTCTGAACAAGAATTAATGACACATCCACGCATGCGTAGAGTGATGCATAGGAGACAACAACTGAAGGATTATTACAAGAGAGAATGAGGCCAGCTGTGGTTGGGTGGGGCTGCTGTAATTAGTGCTACAGATAAAAGTGCAGCCTGGTGTTTTAGCCTCATGGCAGTTTATCTGATTCATTGTTTCGTCAAGATCGTGGTTTTTGTGCTGTTCAAGATTGTGTGTGGACTCTCGGGACTTTAGAATTGGACTCAATTTCCTAGTTATTGGGTGAGCAATTGGACTGCATTTAACCTCTGCCTTGTGTGTACCAGAAAATCCCTTTGACATTTAAAAAGGGAGCTGTTTCTGTTTTTCTGTTTATAAAAACTTTTGGGTTTTCCTTTTATCGTGTGGTGGGTGTCTTCCTGGACTAATTACCTTGTACTTACGGGCGGTTGAAACACGCCGGCAGAACAGCTTGTCAGATAAACACCAACAACATCTACAAAAACCTAACTAACACGATACAACAAACTAGTAAAAATCAAGGGAAATTTACACCACCTACGTATCCTGTTTCCCCGAAAATAAGTCACCCCTGAAAGTAAGACATAAGAGAGGTTTTGTAGAATTGCTTAATATAAGGCATCCCCCGAAGACGTAGGAGACATTTAGTTTTGCAGCATTCCCGAACAGAACATATATAACATGTATTTGAAGGAAGTATAATCGAGATCTGTGTCAAACAAAGATTTATATTTAAGATCCGTCAATCAGCAAAAATCTACTTGTAGGGGGGGAAAGTGTATATTCATATTTTCTGTTATCAGACGTGGATTTTTCCAACGTTCTTATATTATGCAAAGAGATTTTTCCAAACATTTGCATAACCTCATTGTATATAAAATAATAATAATCTCGGCCATAGTATATATGACGTAGTTCCTTTAATAAATCAGTAATAATTTTCTTTGTTTATGCTCCTTTATAAAGGGGTTGGCATTATAATTAGTTGGCATTATTTCACTCCACAAATAGATTAGTTGCCAGACTACAAAAAAACCTACTTCAATACGGCTAATAAAAAGCAGATAAATAAGTATGCTACACAAATTAGGACAAATACAATCTTATTAATGGTAGCTTAATTTATAGTCCGAAGGAAAGTTCTAGTGAGGTATAAATTTACTCACTGGGAAAAAAAATAAATGAAAATATAATTATGCTCTAATTAAAGCTCTGCTTTGATGTACGGCCTACTCGGAGTAGCAGTACTATTAACTCAGCCCGCATGGTATTAACCCATACTTCCTTTCCCTAAGGGACAAGTGTTAAGATTGCCCTATAAAAACTCAATTGAAGAAATCTTGAAGGCCATTTTGATCCTTGTGTTGTGAAATGGGATACACACTCAACTATCGAACACCAAGTAAATTTGAATTCTTTATGCATTGCCATTTTCAACTACTCAGTTGTAAAATTCAAGTCTAGTTATTCATAGAAGCATGGAAGACTGACAGCAGAAAAAGACCTCATGGTCCATCTAGTCTGCCCTTATACTATTTCCTGTATTTTATCTTACAATGGATATATGTTTATCGCAGGCATGTTTAAATTCAGTTACTGTGGATTTACCAACCACGTCTGCTGGAAGTTTGTTCCAAGGATCTACTACTCTTTCAGTAAAATAATATTTTCTCATGTTGCTTTTGATCTTTCCCCCAACTAACTTCAGACTGTGTCCCCTTGTTCTTGTGTTCACTTTCCTATTAAAAACACTTCCCTCCTGAACCTTATTTAACCCTTTAACATATTTAAATGTTTCGATCATGTCCCCCCCCCCCCACTTTTCCTTCTGTCCTCCAGACTATACAGATGGAGTTCATGAAGTCTTTCCTGATACGTTTTATGCTTAAGACCTTCCACCATTCATGTAGCCCGTCTTTGGACCCGTTCAATTTTGTCAATATCTTTTTGTAGGTGAGGTCTCCAGAACTGAACACAGTATTCCAAATGGGGTCTCACCAGCGCTCTATATAAGGGGATCACAATAGAAACATAGAAGACTGACGGCAGAAAAAGACCTCATGGTCCATCTAGTCTGCCCTTATACTATTTCCTGTATTTTATCTTACAATGGATATATGTTTATCCCAGGCATATTTAAATTCAGTTACTGTGGATTTACCAACCACGTCTGCTGGAAGTTTGTTCCAAGGATCTACTACTCTTTCAGTAAAATAATATTTTCTCATGTTGCTTTTGATCTTTCCCCCAACTAACTTCAGATTGTGTCCCCTTGTTCTTGTGTTCACTTTCCTATTAAAAACACTTCCCTCCTGAACCTTATTTAACCCTTTAACATAACATATTTAAATGTTTCGATCATGTCCCCCCCTTTTCCTTCTGTCCTCCAGACTATACAGTCATGAAGACTTTCCTGATCAGTTTGATGCTTAAGACCTTCCACCATTCTTGTAGCCCGTCTTTGGATCCGTTCAATTTTGTCAATATCTTTTTGTAGGTGAGGTCTCCAGAACTGAACACAGTATTCCAAATGTGGTCTCACCAGCGCTCTATATAAGGGGATCACAATCTCCCTCTTCCTGCTTGTTATACCTCTGGCTATGCAGTCAAGCATCGTACTATTCAAAATATTCTTCTCCACGTGGTACTAAATTTTGCTACTTGAACTCTTCTTCTTTTTTGGGGGTGGGTGGGTGGGTAATGTTCCATTACTACTAGTTAGTGGGCCCAAACTGGAAGAAAATGGCTTGAAGCCACAAGAAGCAGATAAGAGTGAAGAGACAATTCTTTGGCACTTTTTAATACGATGGTGCATAATTTTACAGCTGAGTGTTCAACGATGTATTCCAGTAAGTTTATCCCTGCTTGTAATACAGAATGACAATGGATATACAGGGGGCGGACAGAAAAATGGAAACACTTGACTTTTTGGCATCATTATGTTTGAACATGTTCAAATCAATCAAAACTTGACATATTTTAATGTTTTTTAAAAAAATTCTGTTATTGGATATGGTTTTTTATTTTTTTAATTTTATATACATATTTAAAAAACACAAAAACAGATTGGTGTATTGTCAATTTGTGAATACAATTGTAGGATGTCTGTTATAAGATATGTTTTTTTAAACTACCTTTCCCCCCCCAGAAATTTAAGGAAATTGGTTATAACCTTCTAGAAATGGCAGACCTCTCAGACTTTCAAAGAGGCCAAATTGTTGGTGCTCGAATGGCAGGCGCTAGTGTAACAGAAAGTGCCCGAATGTTTTGTGTTTCAAGAGGTCATGTCTCAAAAGTAATGACTGCTTTTGAAAGAGAAGGGAAAACGTCCTCAGCCAAGCACAGGTCTGGTCGAAAGTCGAAGTTGTCTGAGAGAGACCGGTCGGACTCTAAAGCGAATTGTTAGAGCGGATCGCAAGACCACAGCTCCTAAAATCACTGCAGAGCTCAATAGACACCTACAGAACCCAGTTTCCACAAAAACTGTTCGAAGGGAGCTTCACAAATCTGGATTCCAAATCTGGATATTCAAGGTGTTTCCATTTTTGTGTCAATCCACGTATTTATCTTTTATATACAACTGTCTCAACATTAGATGCAACAAAACACTGAACTGGGAAACATCTTAGGATACAAGCAACAAGTTACAGTCATACATTCCTAAGTGGGAGGAAAAGGATGATGGGGTCTATACTCTTTATTTTACTAATCTTTATATATCTATTGTAATCTTTTAATTTCTATTTCTTAACTCAATCCATCTGTGCCCTTTTGCCCAGATTTGAAGAATTCTATTCTATTCTATTCTATTCTAGTGAAGGACCAGGGGACACATGATAGTGGTGTTCCAATATTTGAGGGGCTTCCACAGAGAGGGGGGGTTGAGCTATTTTCCAAGGCACCTGAGGGCCAAACAAGGAATAATGGATGGAAACTAATGAAAGAGAGATTCAACCTAGAAATAAGGATAAACTTTCTGACAGTGAGAAAAACCAACAAGGTTGCCTTCAGAGGTTGTGAGAGCGTCAACACTTGAGATTGGATTGCCATTTGTCAGAAATGGTGTAGGATCTCCTGTTTGAGCAGGGGGTTGGACTAGATGACCTCTTCCAGCTCTGTTAATCTAATCCAGAGGTCCTCAAACATGGCCACTTGAAGACTTCATTTTATTTTATTCATTTGTTCAATACACAAATACATAGGAAGAAAAATAGACATGTAGTAATATATATAAGGGTAAAGTGAACTTAGAGGAGAGGATATATGAAAGAAAGAAAATATATATGATAAGTGAGAGAAAGGAAAGACAATTGGACAGGGGACGAAAGGCACACCAGTGCACTTAGGTACGCCCCTTACTGGCCTCTTAGGAACCTGGAGAGGTCAATCGTGGAGAGTCTAAGGGAGAAGTGTTGGGGGTTAGGGGTTGACACAATTGAGTCCGGTAATGAGTTCCACGCTTTGATAACTCAATTGTTGAAATCATATTTTTTTACAGTCAAGTTTGGAGCGGTTCGTATTAAGTTTGAATCTGTTGCGTGCTCTTGTGTTGTTGCGGTTGAAGCTGAAGTAGTCATTGACCGGTAGGACGTTGCAGCATATGATCTTGTGGGCAATACTCAAATCGTGTTTTAGACGCCGTAGTTCTAGGCTTTCTAGGCCCAGGATTGTTAGTCTATTTTTGTAGGATATTCTGTTTCGAGTGGAGTGAAGGGCTCTTCTGATGAAATATCTTTGGACATTTTCAAGGGTGTTGATGTCCGAGATGTGGTATGGGTTCCAGACAGATGAGCAGTCTAGGATGGGTCTGGCAAAAGTTTTGTAGGCTCTTGTGAGTAGAGTGAGATTGCCTGAGCAGAAGCTGCGTAAGATCAGGTTAACAACTCTAGAAGCTTTTTTGGCAATATTGTTGCAGTGGGCTTTAGCACTTAGGTCATTCGATATCAGTATTCCAAGGTCTTTTACTGAATGTGGGTTAGCAGTGAGAGATTGTTTATTCAGTTTGTATGTGCGGTTTGGATTCTTTTTGCCGATGTGGAGGGTAGAGCATTTGTTGGTTGATATTTGAAGTTGCCAGGTGTTAGACCAGTCTGAGACAAAGTCCAAATCTTTTTGGAGAGTGAGTGTGAGCTATGCTGGCTGGAGAATTCTGGGAGTTGAAGTCCACAAGTCTTCAAGTGACCAAGTTTGGAGACCCCTGATCTAATCTGATCTAAACTCTGGGTCAACCAAGTTCTGCCAGTAATGAGGGACTGTTCCTAGAAAGCATTCAAGCTTGTCAAATAGTTCTCACATCCCTCCTGGAATAACATCAGCAAAGCTCGCTGATGACAGACAAATAAGAGGAAAAGCAAATAATTTTTCAAAGTTTGTGTTTTTAAATCAGAATGTGAGCCTCTTGGCATTGGTGGAGCCAGCTTCTCAGTGGGGATCTTAGCGAAATGATTTGGAGGCTTTTGGACTGCTTTTCTTTATTTATGTTATTTTTGCCTAAAGGAGGTACAAGTAGTAGCCAATTGGGCTTGGCAGGATTCATCTTGGGTACATATTAGCTTTCCGTTCTGTCTACAAAGAAGGACTTTCATGCTTTCTGAAGGTTCCTCATTACTGCTTATTCATGGTAATACAAAGGTACTACAGATTGTACATATACACTTACACATAGACATAGACAAACATAGATATAAACATCAGCAATGGGTTGCTACTGGTACAATATGGTTCTATGAACCAGTAGCGGTATAGTGGGAGGTTCCGCCCACTGCCCTGGACACTACCTCCGGGACCGTCTTCTGCCCCACGAATCCCAGCGGCCGATAAGGTCCCACAGAGTTGGCCTTCTCTGGGTCCTGTCAATTAAACAATGTCATATGGAGGGCCCCAGGGGAAGAGCCTTCTCTGTGGTGGCCCTGGCCCTTTGGAACTCCCAGAGACCAGAACTGCCCCCATCCTCCTTGTCTTTTGTAAATTGCTTAAGACCCTTCTATATCGCCAGGCATGGGGGAATTGAGACATCTCCCCCAGGCTTATATAGTTTTATGTATGGTATGCTTGTGTTGTATGTTTTTTAAATGATGGGGTTTTTAGATGCTTTCTTTTAAATATTAGATTTGTTACGTTGCACATTGTTTTTATTATTGTTGTGAGCTGCCCCGAGTCTGTGGAGACAAATCTAATAAATTATTATTAATTATTATTATTATTCTGCACATGCAAAATTGGGATTTAGAACCCATCACTGATATACTGTACATATACATATACATATACACATACACATACACATACACATACACATACACATACACATACACATACACATACACATATACACATATACACATATGTAGATTGTTCTGAGTTCGGGTTTTGCCCCGTGTAATATTTTGAGTGTCTATTACATGGGGCAAAAACCGAACTCAGAACAATCTACATACATATACCCGTGAAAATCTACAAAAACAAATATACATATATACATATACACAGTGATGGGCTGTCAACATTTTTACTGCCACATTGTGGGCATGGCTTATTGTGGGAGTGGTTGATGCTCATGTGACCGGGAAGGAGTGGCTTGCCATCCGTGTGACCAGGTGGGAGTGGCTTGACAATCATGTGACCAGAGGTGGCTTAAAGGTCATGTGACTGGGTGGGAGTGGCTTGCCAACCAAGATAAGTTTTCAAATAGGTGCTTGGACTCTTTTTTGGTTCATTAAGTCACATTATTTGAATAGCCACAAAAAGGACACATGAAAAAAAAACATTTGGAGCAAATAGAGAATGAAAAAAAAAAATCAAAGACAGGGTTTGGAAAATATTCTTTGCAGAGAGTAACAATGAAAGAGCTTTCAAGCCGGTAGGTGCTGGGAACATCGTCAGCACCTGCTTAGGGCTGGAAAGAAACTCACTCAGAGCAAATTAGAGTAATGAAAAAAACCCTGCAAAGACTTGGGGCTTGGAAAACATTCTTCGCAGAGAGAAACAATGGAAGAGCCTGCAAGGTAAGAGCTGGGAAGATCGTTAGCAGCTAGTTAGGGCTGGAGATTGGGGTGGGAAGCTACATTCAGAGTATAAGACGCACCCAAATTATCAGCCTCTTTTAGGGAGGAAAAAGGTGCATCTTATACATCAAAAAATACGGTAGGGGTTCAGCAGAGCGATGGCATGAAGGGAAAAACTATCCCTGTGTCTTAATTCCAGAACACAAGAAACTTCATTTTGATGATTTGAGCTGAACCAACAATTGGATGCATCAACTTGAATGTGTATCTTCAAAGGATTGAACTTCATGTGCTCACTCTCCAACATTTTATTGAGCTGATTCAATCATTTAAATCGAATCAAATTGATTCAATGATTCGAATACATTGTTTGAACAAAATCAATGATCTGGCCTAATTTCTGTTCTGCCGGCGTGTCCCAACCGTCCGTAATTACAGGGTAATTAGTCCAAAAAGACACACACCACACGATACAAGGAAAACCAAAAGTCTTTATCAACAGAAAAGCAGAAGAAACTCCCTTTTTAAATGTCAAAGGGATTTTCTGGTACGCACAAGGCACAGGTTAAATGCAATCCAATTTCTCACCCAGTAACTGGGAAATTGAATCCAGTTCCAAAGTCCAGAAAGGCCACACACAGTCTTGAACAGGGAAACAGCAAAACCACGATCTTGACGAAACTATGAATCAGATAAACTTCCACAAGGCTAAACCAGCACGCTGCTCTTTTTATCTGTAGCGCTAATTACAACAGCTCCATCCAACCACAGGTGGCCTCACTTATCTCCTGTAATAATCCTTCAGTTGTTCTCTCCTATGCATCACTCTACGCATGCGTGGGTCCATCATAAGTTCTTGTTCAGAATCCAGGGATGATAAGGATGATTGATCTCCTCCTGGGCTGTCTGCCAAACTCCCCTCTTCCCTGCCACTCATGCTTCCTTCATCAGAGGAGACTTCATCAGCAGATTCTATCGGAAGCAAAACAGGCCTGTGGCATGTGGATGATTCCCCCACATCCACATCCACATTCCTTGGGGCAGCAGCTGGGCCAGAGCCAACCACAACAATTTCCATACCCCTATTTAATATCAGAAGTTGTGTGGCATTGAGGTACTGAGTTTGGAAAAAAAATGGGCCATTACTACACTGAAGAAATGAGACCTTCTAATAACCAACCACGTGGCAGTTCATAAGAGTTACTCCTTTACATTGATTTTAAAATCCTATTTCCCATGCTTAAGCATAAATATTATTTTAAGAGCTTGGGAAAATTGAACAGAGGGTGGAAATGGATTATTAAAAAAAGAAAAACATTAAAGTAGTATTCCAACCAATTTTAATTTTTTTAAAAAAGGATTGTTTTATTCCATGAAGGTGGAGAAGCAGTTAACTGGTTTTATGCAGAAGGCGCAATTAGTGTTTAATAAAAGCCATATTTTAATTCAAACATTTCACTTAATTACCGCAAGGAGTGGCAATCAATCTCGTCTCATGCTAAGCTTGCTTTGGGGGAAATTTGACATACATCAAGACTAGATAAATAGGCGGTTTGATATAATTATCAGATTCTACAGAAGCATTTGATATTTCCTCCGTCAAGAAGCCAGGATTTTTCTCTGTTTAAGAAGTACCCAGTCACTGTTTTGGGCAGGTTGAAAAGACACTGTATGAGTCTAGAATGCACAACTGTGCAATAAAGTTGTGCATGCAGTTCTGGTCCTCACAATAACAAAAAGAAGGCTTATCTTTGTCCCCTTATAAAAATATGAACTCACTAGAGCAAACCTGGGCAAACGGATGCGGCCCGCCCACTGTCTGTGACCGGCCCGCAGAGGTTGGAAGGAAGGAAGGAAGGAGAAATGGAGGAAGGAAGGAAGGAGAAATGGAGGGAGGAAGGAAGGAAGGAAGGAAGGAAGGAAGGAGAAATGGGGGGAGGGAGGAAGAAGGAATGGAGGAAGGAAGGAAGGAAAGAAGGAAGGAAGGAGAAATGGAGGGAGGAAGGAAGGAAGGAAGGAAGGAAGGAAGGAAGGAAGGAAGGAAGGAGAAATTTGCCCAAAAGCAGAAATAAAAGGCAGAGAAAATCAGAGAGACAGAAGCTTCTCTCCATCTGGAGAAGGAAGAAAAGAAGGAAGGAAGGAGAAATGGAGGGAACAAGGAAGAAAGGGGTGAGCAATTAATTTATAATTATAATATAATAATAATATATAATATATAATTATATATATTATATATATATATATAATTATAATTTATAATTATACTATAATTAACTCAGTTCTACCTAATAATATACAGTATTGGGTAGAACTGAGTTAATTATATTAATCCGGCCCTCTAAAACCATCCCAATTTCTCATGCGGCCCCATGGCAAAATTAATTGCCTACCCCTGCACTAGAGTGTAAGGGGTACATTGAGCCTCCAGTTATATCAGAGTGGCCTTCTCAAGGATCAAAGCCAGGGGTTTAAATCCAGCAGTTTCTGACCAGTTCTGGAGAACCGGTAGTGGAAATTTTGAGAGATAGGGGAAAGTTTCAATAGTTTGGAGAACTGACAAATATCACTTCTGGCTGACCCCAGAGTGGGGTGGGAATGGAGATTTTGCAATATCTTTCCCCTGCCATGCCCATCAAGCTACACCATGCCCACCAGTGATGGGCCCAGAGGTGGGCAGCAGGCAGGACGGGGTGGAACGCAGTTCCACCGGCGGAAATGAAGATGCATGCGCAGCTCCAACTGATCGGCGGCGGTCACTTCCTGGATTACTGATCTAGGTTTGGCTCTGCTTTTTCCCCCTGTTGCTGCTGCTGCTGTGTCTGCACTCCTTGCTTTTTTCCTCTTTCCTCCTTCCTGGCCTCAGACGAGCTTCTCTCTCTCCAGCTCAGCTCCTTTCCAGCCTCACGCGGCCATCTCCCGCCTGAGGTGCAAGCAGAAGGCGTGGGTGGAAGTGGCGCTGGCAGTATTTATGCTTCTGGCAGCCCCCGTTCGCCTAGCTACCCAGTCTGAGGTTGGGGGGAGACAACCCAGGAAGGAGATTGCAGGAAACGTGAAGCAATTTATCACCCCAGTGAGCAACACTGGTAAGGTTGTAAGTCGAGGACTTAACTGTTCACTTGAGCAATGATGATCATTCAAGCCACTCCTACCTGGTCACATGGCCAGCAAGCCACACCTACCCAGTCACATGGCCATTAAGCCACACCCACAAAATAAGCCACACCCCAGAGTGTGGTAGTAAAAATTTTGCCCATTACTGGATGAGCTCCTATGGGTACAGTCAGGTACGCAACTTCTGAGAAGAGCGATAGCTCCTATATTTTTTTGTGTGTTTGTCGTTTTCTTATATGTATGTTGGGTTTTTTTAAAAAAATTTATTTATTGTTAGAGTTGGAAGGGACCATGCGGGTCATCAAGTCCAACCCCCTGCCTGTTGTGATTCAGCCTGAGGCTCCTCAGGGACCGGCTGGATCTCTGCCGGATCCATGCCCAGAGGAGGAGGACAGTGAACAGGAGGGGGGGGACCAGGCAGACGGGGGAGAGGAACGTCAGGAAGAGGAGGAGGGAGAGCAGCCTGAGACCCCCGGGGGGGCTCTCCCCAGCTAGTAGCCTGGAGTCATTGGATGAAGACGCACAGGCTATAATAGACATGAGGCAGCGACGAGCAGCTCAAAGACGGGGCCAATTAGAAAGGTATTTCCATCCCTGTATTGGCAACAGCTGGGTTTGGGTGTGGTTCTCCTCAGCAGGGTTGAAAAGGCAGGCCCGCCCTTACAGTCTTGTGGAGAGTTATCAATTGGGAATCCTGTGACCTTGCTTCGATTCTTGGCGTCTCTGATCTTGGCTTGTGGCCTAGAAGTCTGGAAGACTTGGGGGAGGCGTGGGTTTTATTATCTCCAGCGTTGTTTTTGCCAGCAAGAATCCTGTTTTATTGCCTGGCCTTCGTGAAACCTCTGTGAAGCTTCATAGTGTTCCTGTCTGTAAGAACAGTTTTTGTTACCTGTGTTTGCTTTGAATTATATAAACTGCCTTTGCTTTTTACCAGTGTGTCTGGCTACTCTTTTTGGTTGGTGTTGGCGTCTGGGGGGACCCAGACAGAACACAGCCTAAGCAGGAACCCTATAGCATCCCAGCCAAATGGCAGTCCAATTTCCTCTTTAAAATGTCCAGAGAATTGGAGTTCACAACATCTGCTGCTAGGTTGTCCCACTGGTTGATCATTCTGACCATCAGGAAGTTCTTCCTTATTTCCAGGTTGAATCTCTCCTTGGTCAGCTTCCAGCCGTTGTTCCTCGTCCGGCCCTCCGGTGCCCTGGAGAATAAAGTGATCCCCTCCTCTCTGTGGCAACCCCTCGTATACCTGTAGTTGTCTAGTTCTGCTTTAATAAGAAAAGAAAGAAAGAAAAGAAACAAGCCTTTACCTAATCATTGTTTCAGGATGATTTAATGTTTTTCCTCCTTTAATTATAGCTTATAAAATTCTAGGGAAGGGTGGATTATTCAATGAAAACATGCTTCACTTTCCCAGGGGTCTACTACAAATAACTAAGGCACAGCCAAAATCTAGCTTTCAACCATGCAACTGAAGATAAGAACAGGGGGGAAATAAAGCCAACCTCCGTTTCAGGGATTCTCAAAACAAAATGACTTAAAACTAAACTTCAAAAATCATAATAGATTACAGAGAATCCAGGAAAATTAGGTCCCAGGAGGTTGGAAGAGAGAAAGTACAATTAGATAAAGTTAGTAATCAAAAATATTAATGGTGGAGGAAAATGTATCCGTTCTCTGAACAATTTGTAGCAATGTTAAATAATTGATAGCAGTTTCTGGTAATTAAGCACTATTGAATGCATTTACTGGGTAATATACTTTTTGGCTATTCTCTTTATTTAGAAGCAGTGGTATTAATCTTGCATGAGTAATTTTGAAATATCAAACGGTTTCCAAAAACATTAATTTCGAACATTCCTTCCTTTTAGGCAACATCCAATTGTTTAACTTTTCATCTGCAGCTAAAGCTTTTCACTAACTGATGACGGGCACAAAGGCAATAATTGTTTAGTTAGTATGCAAACAATTACACACAAATGGATAGGAATTTCCCAGTAAATTTAGTGACACCAGAAAATCCACAGAGAATGGAATGGTTACAGGATTACATGCTTTAAATCAGCCATGGAGATTTATAATCCGATCTTAACTTTATTGTTTTATTACTAAATAGACAAATGAGTTGTAGTAGTGTTAATAATGCTGTTATTGTGCATATTTCTGTATCTGCCGTGTTAGTTCCATTCTTAAATCTGCTTGAAACCCATAATTGCTATCTCACTGCCTGTCATTGTTTTCCAGATACAATACAGTATTTTATTTATTTATTCATTCATTCATTCATTTATTTATTAGATTTGTATGCCGCCCCTCTCTGAAGACTCGGGGCGGCTAACAACAATAAAGAAGACAATGTAAACAAATCTAATATTAAAAATAATCTTAAAAACCCCAATTTAAGAAACCAATCATACAAATTCAGAAAACGGACTTCTGGTTTGCCCTTTGTGCTGTTTTTTCTGCTTTTCTCAACTTCCGATTTGCCATTCCAAGCTTCAGTGAGGCCTATGCACATCTGTGGAGGGGCGGGGGCTGTGCACATGCTCAGGAGTGGGGAGGGGGCTGTGCACGGGGGAGGGAATTGGTGTGGGCATGCTTATGCACACTAGCGCACGCCCACAGCTTCTTTTGGCACATGAACTGTTCTGTCTGGGTCACTCCAGAAGCCAAGACCAACCCAAAAAGAGAATCCAGACACACTGGTAAAAGGCAAAGGCAGTTTTATAAAATTCAAAAAAAACACAGGTAACAGAAAATGTCCTTACAAACAGGAAAATGCTGTATCTTCAGATATATCCACGAAGGCAAAAGTCCATGCAGCAATACAGAAGTCTTGCTGCCAAGCCGAGGCTGTAGATAGCAGACCTACACCTCCCACGGGTCTTCCAAAGCTGCTGGGCCACAAGCCAGGAACAGAGACACCGAGAAACAAGACAGGATAACGCAACTCCAAACTGATAACACTCCACATGGCTTCAGGGGCTTGCCTGCCTTTTAAACCCTGCTAAGGAGGACCACACCCAAACCCGGGGCTCTCATGCTGTTCTCCTTCATCCCATTCCTGATTTTCCTCTCCCCCGTCCGACTGTTCAGCCCCCTCCTCTTCGCTCTCATCCGCCTCCGGGCATGGAGCCACCAAAGACACAGCCGGTCCCTGAACAGCCTCAGGCTGAACCACAACACGAACCAAGGTTCACCGCCTTCACTGCCTTACTCCAACTTTGAGAACTTAAAGATGTGAGGACTTCAACTCCCAAAATTCTCCAGCCTGCTGCTTTAAAAAAAAAAAAGACACCAGCTTTTCTGGCTGATGGATTCTGGGAGATGAAGTCCGCACTGCTTTAAAGTTGCAAGGTTGAGAAACACTGACGTAACAGAATGCATTCCCAGAAAAGTTCCAGTCTAAGATGAGCTTTCAATCTGAGTCATAAATGTAAGAAATATCCAGGGCACCGTTTCTCAGAAACAATCATCCAGTTGAGTAGATGTAAGTTATTTTTGTGATTTGCAAACAGAACCTTGTTTTTTGTTGATTTAGTGAGTGATTGATTGAGTGATTGATGGTGTGTCATCCAGCCGGTGTTGACTCATCCACCATAACAAATTCTCTCCATGACTATATGACATTGGACCAGATTACCTACTGCACGAATCCCAGCAACCGATAAGGTCCCACATAGTTGGCCTTCTCCGGGTCCCGTCGACTAAGCAATGTCGTTTGGCAGATCCCAGGGGAAGAGCCTTCTCTGTGGTGGCCCCAGCCCTCTGGAACCAACTCCCCCCGGAGATTAGAATTGCCCCCACCCTCCCTGTCTTTCGTAAACTACTCAAGACTCATTTATACCGCCAGGCATGGGGGAGTTGAGATATTCCTTTCCCCAAAAGGCCATTACAAGTTGTGCATGGTATGTTTGTGTGTATGTTTGGTTTTTATAAATAAGGGTTTTTAGCTGTTTTATTATTGGATTGTCACATGCTGTTTTTATAGTTGCTGTTAGCCGCCCCGAGTCTACGGAGAGGTGCGGCATACAAATCCAATAAATTATTATTATTATTATTATTATCCTTCAGGACCTCCAACCGAGAATTGTTCACCACTACAATTGAGTCCATCTACCTTGCTACTGGTCATCCTCTTATTCAATTGGCGGGGTGGCACAGCAGGTAGAGTGCTGTACTGCAGGCCACTGAAGCTGACTGTAGATCTGAAGGTCAACGGTTCAAATCTCATCACCGGCTCAAGGCTGACTCAGCCTTCCATCCTTCCGAGGTGGGTCAAATGAGGGCCTGGATTGTGGGGGCAATAGGCTGGCTCTGTTAAAAAGTGCTATTGATAACATGTTGTAAGCCGCCCTGAGTCTAAGGAGAAGGGCGGCATAAAATAAATAAATAAATAAATAAATTTTGATTGTTTAAAAGCAGGAGATTGATTAATTAGATAGGAAATTTTATTCATATATATCCATCAGACATGGTTGGTAAATCCACAGTAGCTGAATTTAAATATGCCTGGGATAAACATATATCCATCCTAGGATAAAATACAGGAAATAGTATACAGTAGTACCTCTAGATACGAGCTGCTCCACATGCAAGTATTCCAAGTTACGAGCTGCAACGCGAGCGAAATTTCTGTTCGACACCTGAGCTCAAATTCGGGATACGAGCCGAGCTTCCACTAGGTGGCGCAAGAATCTCCTTGCTTCCAGTTATCTCAGCGCGAAAAACAAAGTCTAAAGGCATTCGTTCGAGATGCAAGTTGATCGACTTACGAGCTCGGGTCTGGAACGAATTAAACTCGTATGTCGAGGTACCACTGTAAGGGCAGACTAGATGGACCATGAGATCTTTTTCTGCTGTCAATCTTCCATGTGTCCATGTTTCTATCCATCCATCCCTGTTCAATCCCACACATTATTTGCTTTTACATTGATTCCTATGGGAATAATTGCTTCTTCTTACAAACTTTTCTACTTAAGAACCTCACCACGGAACCAAGTAAGTTCGTAAGTAGAGGTACCACCGTAGTTGTGAACTGCGACTAGTTAATGGGGTTACCTTCCACATGTGCAAAACTCACTCCCAACAGTGGATGCTACAAAGGTTGTAAGCCCAGGTCACTTTTTTCAGTGTGACTTTGAACCATCACTAAACGAACCTGGCTTCTTCTTACAAACTTTTCTACTGACGAACCTGGTCTGGTGGCTTCCCTCCTGCTTGTAGAGTGACAAAGTCCACTGATGCCCACAGCAGCCCCCTTTTTAATCTCCCCCCTCCTTCCCGCCCCCCTCCAATCTGAAATGCTTGATATTTAATAGTCAATAAACCTCCAGTATAAAACAATTTTAGAGACAAAGGTCTTTGGAAGCGGGATAGACGATGGGGTAATTTCAGAACTCCTTTGTAATCAGTTTGCCTTCAGGCGTGTTCTCAACCAAAAGGAATGTGGATAGAAGGCTGTTTGTAGTTCACACTAACTAATGTTAGCAACTACAGTCTCAGGTGGCCGTTATTGCTTTCAAATCCTCTGTCAGTTTCTTTAAAGAGTTTTGCTGGAGCTGCATTACTTCAGAGGAGAGAATTTTTGCTACCGGCGGCTCTCAGAAATGCTTCATTTAGAAGTGAGATTCTCTTTTATCAGAAGCCAGAACAGTTCTGCATTGCTCAAGCAATAATGATGATGATAATAATAATAATAATAAGGCCGACTTGAATGTAGCTTGGATTGGTTACAAGGAGGCATTTGACTTCCCACCAATGATTGGATCGTCAAGTGCCTAGAAATAAAAGTAGAAACGTCGGAAGATTTGTGCAAAGATTGATGGCACAAGGGGAGACACAGTTTGCTAGTTAACAGGTTGGACTAGGTTAATATCAAGAAAGGAATCTTTCAAAGGGACTCACTATCACTACTACTATTTGTCATTGCACTGATTATTCTATCAGCGCTCTATACAGCGGGATCACAATCTCCCTCTTCCTGCTTGTTATACCTCTAGCTATGCAGCCAAGCATTCTCCTTGCTTTTCCTACCGCCTGACCGCACTGTTCACCCATTTTGAGACTGTCAGAAATCACTACCCCTAAATCCTTCTCTTCTGAAGTTTTTGCTGACACAAAACTCAGATTGAGGATTCCTTTTCCCCAGCTGCATTATTTTACATTTGGAAATATTAAACTGCAGTTTCCATTGCTTTGACCACTTATCCAGTAAAGATAGATCATTTGCCATATTACAGACGCCTCCAGGAATATCAACCCTATTGCACACTTTAGAGTCATCGGTAAACAAGCAAACCTTCCCTACCTTTCGACATATGAGATTGGTGTGATTGTTTTAGAATTGCTAGTTTTTAATAATAATGGTTTTTTTTAATATAGTTTATATTGGATTTGTATTCTATTGTATTTATTGTTGTGAGCCACTCTGAGTCCTCGGAGAAGGGCGGCATACAAATCTAATTAGTATTAATAATAATACTAATAATACTAATAATACTAATAATACTAATAATACTAATAATACTAATAATAATAATAATAATAATAATAATAATAATAATAATAATACTATTGGGTGGGTGGGTGGATGGATGAATGGAGGGAGGGAGGGAGAGAGAGAGAGAGAGATAAACCAGAGAGCTCGACAGAACAGATAGATAGATAAACAAACAAACAAACCAATCAACCAATCAACCACCCAACCAACAAACAAACAATCCTGCTATTGTAAACCCCTGATAATCTTGCCAGCTTGAAAAAGTGCTAAGTCAGATTGACTTTTCCAGCCAAAATTCTTTCAAGATAAAATGCTCCTTGGATGCCGGTAAAGGCCAATCTTCTCATTTTGCCCTCCTGGATAACTCTGCGATCTAAATTTAGCACCCAGCCATACCCATAAGCCCTGTCTGTTATTAGCTTGCATGCATATATAGCTTCCTGCACACAGGTAAATGCAACCCGCCACACAGGTAAACACAACCCATTAAGGATTACTTGTTGAGTATGGTTTGTCAGCCAGTTATTCTATTCTAGTTAGAAAAGGTTCCATTGGAATCTTTGATTTCAAATATACTTTCGTTTCTAAACTCTTCTGCATTTATGTCTGTATTTGTATGCAACATTTCTAAAGCATTCTACACATCTGCTAAACACAATAAAATTTCCCTTTTCAAAGTACCTTTATACACTCTCGACAATTTATCTGTAGTGATGGGCGAACTGAACCCGCACAATTCGGGTCTGTACCGAATTTTACGGTGTTCGGTATGCCGAACATGAACCCGAATTTCTTTCAAACTTCGGGCAAAGTTCGGAGTCGTGTTCGGCGTTCAGAGCTTTGACGTCACCGGCAGGTTGCTAAGGACGCCAAGGTGACCACTTCCTGGATTCCATGGAATCCAGGAAGTGATCACCTTGGTGTCCTTAGCAACCTGCCATTGACGTCAAAGCTCCTCCCCCGGAATCTCTTGGGAGGGATTCCCCATTCGGGTTTGAGTTTGGGTTCTGTTCAGGTTCGGCCAAATTTCGCGTAAACTTTGTCCGAAAACGATGAACCCGAACACCGTTGGGTTCGCCCATCACTATTTATCTAGTGACAAATACCAACGACGCATCAATTTATAAGAAAGTCAGTGACAAGCATATCCTTCAATGGTCAAATCTTGATTTTACTTTAGAATCCCCCTTGAGAAAATGTTAGGTTTTCTTATGTATAATTGTCAAGAAGATTTCAGGTGGAGAAAGATTTTATGGTCTTGAACAATGTAAGACTGAATTTAAATCAGAACTATAGATGAGCATTTCTTTCAATATTTCAGTTGTTTTTTTAACAACTCACATTGATCCTGATGAATAGATTCTTGCAAAATTATGATCAATCTTCAGGTAAAGTCCTTGTAAGCAACTGGTAGATGTAACGCTATTGGTCTGTAATATCCTGCAAAAGTCCAAACCTATCCCTATTTAGCTATTAATGTTATATTAGCCTCTTTCCAAAGTCTCTAGCATTTTTCTTCACTGTAGAAAAAAAATCATAGTGTTTTGTAAAAGTTGCAAAAATTCTTCCTCAAAAAAATTACAATACAAATGTGAGCCACCTTTCCCAGTTCACTCTTTTTAATTTCTTTTGAAACTTTCCTAAATAATTTGTTTTGTTTTTCTGTAACACTCAGATTTTGTTTTTTGAGATATTCGTCTATTTGCCAACATAATATCATGTCCTTTACACGAATTAGAATAATATTGATAAAATGTTTTTTCTGTTTGCCCAAATTTTCCATTAATACAATATGTCCCTGTTGCAATTTCAATATCATTTGCTTTTCTTTATCTTTTCTAAATTTATAAGACAGCTATTTCCCTGGCTTATTCACAAATTCCAATTTCCATTTATCTTGTTATTAACCTAGATAACTGTTGCTGTACAATCTTAATTTGTTGAGAGATACTTGAACTCCTTGGGAAATGCCTTAATTCTTCTTTTCTTTTTACCGCATCCAAAATGTTTTCAGTTCTCCCTTGCCATTTTTTCTTCAAAACCAGATGGTTGCATCAGATAACCCTGATAAAGGTTTTACTTGCATGCCAGACTATTCTCATTGGCAATCTCACACTACTCACCAGAGCCTACAAAACTTTTGCCAGATCCATCCTTGAATACAGTTCATCTGTCTGCAACCCATACCACATCTCAGACATCAACACCCTTGAAAATGTCCAAAGATACTTCACCAGAAGAGCCCTTCACTCCTCCACTCGTAACAGAATTCCCTACGAGACTAAACTTTCAATCCTGGGCCTAGAAAGCTTAGAACTACGTCGCCTAAAACACGATCTAAGTATTGCCCACAAGATCATATGCTGCAACATTCTACCTGTCAATGACTACTTCAGCTTCAACCGCAACAACACAAGACCACGCAACAAATTCAAACTTAATATTAACCGCTCCAAACTTGACTGTAAAAAATATGACTTCAGCAACCGAGTTGTCGAAGCGTGGAACTCATTACCCGACTCAGTAGTGTCAACCCCTAACCCCCAACATTTTTCCCTTAGACTCTCCACGATTGACCTCTCCAGATTTCTTAGAAGTCAGTAAGGGGAGTGCATAAGTGTACCAGTGTGCCTTCTGTCCCCTGTCCAATTGTCTCTCCTTATCTCATTTATCTTTTCTTCCTTTCAAAAATGTTCACCTATACTTTTCTTCTATTCTTTTCTTTATTTATATTACTACATATCTATTCTCTTCAATGTGTATTATGTATTGGACAAAATAGATAGATAGATAGATAGATAGATAGATAGATAGATAGATAGATAGATGATAGATAGATAGATAGATGATAGATAGATAGATAGATAGATAGATAAGATAGATAGATAGATAACATAGATAGATAGATAGATAGATAGATGATTGATAGATAGATAGATAGATAGATAGATAGATAGATAGATAGATAGATAGATGATAGATAGATAGATAGATAAGATAGATAGATAGATGATAGATAGATAGATAGATAGATAGATAAGATAGATAGATAGATAGATAGATAGATGATAGATAGATAGATAGATAGATAGATAGATAAGATAGATAGATAGATAGATAGATAGATAGATAGATAGATAGATAGATAGATGATAGGTAGATAGATAGATAGATGATAGATAGATAGATAGATAGATAGATAGATAGATGATAGATAGATAGGTAGATAGATAGATAGATAGATAGATAGATAGATAGATAGATGATAGATAGATAGATAAGATAGATAGATAGATAGATAGATAGATAGATGATAGATAGATAGATAGATAGATAGATGATAGATAGATAGATAGATGATAGATAGATAGATAAGATAGATAGATAGATAGATAGATAGATGATAGATAGATAGATGATAGATAGATAGATAGATAAGATAGATAGATAGATAAGATAGATAGATAGATAGATGATAGATAGATAGATAAGATAGATAGATAGATAGATAGATGATAGATAGATAGATAAGATAGATAGATTGATAGATAGATAGATAGATAGATAGATAGATAGATAGATAGATAGATAGATAGATAGATAGATGATAGATAGATGATAGATAGATAGATAGATGATAGATAGATAGATAAGATAGATAGATAGATAGATGATAGATAGATAGATAAGATAGATAGATAGATAGATAGATGATAGATAGATAGATAAGATAGATAGATAGATAGATAGATAGATAGATAGATAGATAGATAGATAGATAGATAGATGATAGATAGATAAATATCTTTATTTAAATTATTTCAAAAAGAACTTTTAATTTCTTTTTCGCAATCCTCCACAATTCCATCTTTTTGTCAGCTTCATTTCTTCTCCACCTGAAAGAACTATCATATTTTTTGGGAGTACATAATGCAAATTTTTACTTTCCAAAAGAAGGTGAAAACTAGGGTGCATCTCGTACACCAAATATAGCCCCCCCCAGCCCCCCTTTGGTCTCTGCCTCCCATATTAGACTTATTTTTTAAATACTCCTTTATTATTGTTCTAGACAACTTAACAAAAATAAAGAAGCTTTTTTTAAAATAAATGTTTGATCTGAAGAGGCCCAGTGTGATTGTACCTTCTATTAAGTAGCAGAGAATACGTCCAGAAAGGCCATTCAATTTTAAAGATCTGTAAAAGAATAATACTGTTCAGTATTATAATACAATATATAATACAGTACTAAAGTCCACTACAGTTGACTGCTAGATCTGCAGGTCAGCGGTTCAAATCTCATCACCAGCTCAAGGTTGACTCAGCCTTCCATCCTTCCGAGGTGGGTCAAATGAGGACCCGGATTGTGGGGGCAATAAGCTGGCTCTGTTAAAAAGTGCTATTGCTAACATGTTGTTAGCAATAGCATGTGAGTCTAAGGAGAAGGAGAAGGAGAAGAAGAAGAAGAAGAAGAAGAAGAAGAAGAAGAAGAAGAAGAAGAAGAAGGAAGGAAGAAGAAGGAGGAGGAGGAAGAAGAAGAAGAAAAGAGGAAGAAGAAGAAGAAGAAGGAAGAAGAAGAAGAAGAAGAAGAAGAAGGAAGAAGAAGAAGAAGAAGAAGAAAGAAGAAGAGGGAAGAAGAAGAAGAAAGAAGAAGAAGAAGAAGAAGAAGTAGGAAGAAGAAGAAGAAGAAAAAGAAGTAGAAGAAGAAGAAGAAGAAGAAGGAACAAGAAGAAGGAAGAAGAAGGAAGAAGAAGGAGGAGGAGGAGGAAGAAGAAGAAGAAGGAAGAAGAAGAAGAAGGAAGAAGAAGAAGAAGAAGAAGATGGAAAAAGAAGAAGAAGAAGAAGAAGAAGAAGAAAGAAGAAGAAGGAAGAAAAAGAAAAAGAAGAAGAAGAAGAAGAAGAAGAAGAAGAAGAAGAAGAAGAAGAATAGAAGAAGAAGAAAAATAATCTGAAATGTAGCAGTGTCCTGTTTTAGTATTAAGATAAGGCAGCTGAGTTAAACCCTGACTTAGTCATGTTTGGAGTAGATCTATTTAAATAATTGGGAGGAGTTAGTATGACTACATTTGCATTTTAATAATACTTGACTACATTTAAGAAAACTTTCTGGCATTAATATACTGCCATAAAGTACATTTCTCCTTGTTTACCTCCCCCTTGTTTACCTCCTTGCCTTTTCTGGCCCCGTTTCCCACGGAGGCTTTTCCTCGCCTTTTCAGGCCCGTTTTCCTCCCAGGAGATTCCTAGAGAGGCCCCACGGAGGCTTCTCCCTGCCTTTTCTGGCCCTGTTTCCTCCCAGGAGATTCCTAGAGAGGCCCCACGGAGGCTTCTCCCTGCCTTTTCTGGCCCTGTTTCCTCCCAGGAGATTCCTAGAGAGGGCCCACAGAGGCTTCTCCCTGCCTTTTCCGGTTACAGTTTCGGAGGCTCGGGTTTGTAAGTGGAAAATGGTTCTTGAGAAGAGGAGGGAAAATCTTGAACACCTGGTTCTTGTCTAGAAAATTTCATAAGTAGAGGCGTTCTTAAGTAGAGGTACCACTGTATTATTAAAATGCAATAAAAGATAATCAATTGGCTTGAAGATATGTAATACAGGATGGCATTGCCTTGTTTTTTTTACCTATTTATATAAACATATGGTTTATTTTTAATATCCAAATACAGTGTTCCCTCAATTTTTGCGGGTTCAAACTTGGCAAATAGCCTATACCACGGTTTTTTAAAAAATATTAATTAAAAAAAAATTTGCGGGGCTTTTTTCTATACCACGGTTTTTCCCGCCCGATGATGTCATACATCATCGCCAAACTAATAATTTTTGCAAATAAATAAAAATAATGATTATTGTTAATAAATAACTATGTTTATAAATATCAGGTTCACTAAGTGTCTTATTCAATGGTGAGTACCAATAATAATGGTGAGTAAATGGTTGTTAAATGGAATGGGAAATGGTAATTTATGGGTTTAAAGTGTTAAGGGATGGCTTGTGATACCTGTCCATAGCCAAAAATGGTGTCTTTACTTCCGCATCTCTACTTCGCGGAAATTCGACTTTCGCGGGCGGTCTCGGAACGCATCCCCCGTGGAAATCGAGGGAACACTGTACACAAATAATAACAGATGATTATTTTAGAAACATAGAAACCTAGAAGTCTGACGGCAGAAAAAGACCTCATGGTCCATCTAGTCTGCCCTTATATATTTTCTGTATTTTATCTTAGGATGGATATATGTTTATCCCAGGCATGTTTAAATTCAGTTACTGTGGATTTATCTACCACGTCTGCTGGAAGTTTGTTCCAAGGATCTACTACTCTTTCAGTAAAATAATATTTTCTCATGTTGCTTTTGATCTTTCCCCCAACTAACTTCAGATTGTGTCCCCTTGTTCTTGTGTTCACTTTCCTATTAAAAACGCTTCCCTCCTGGACCTTATTTAACCCTTTAATATATTTAAATGTTTCGATCATGTCCCCCCTTTTCCTTCTGTCCTCCAGACTATACAGATTGAGTTCATGAAGTCTTTCCTGATATGTTTTATGCTTAAGACCTTCCACCATTCTTGTAGCCCGTCTTTGGACCCGTTCAATTTTGTCAATATCTTTTTGTAGGTGAGGTCTCCAGAACTGAACACAGTATTCCAAATGTGGTCTCACCAGCATTCTATATAGTGGGATCATAATCTCCCTCTTCCTGCTTGTTATACCTCTAGCTATGCAGCCAAGCATCCTACTTGCCTTTCCCTACCGCCTGACTGCACTGTTCACCCATTTTCAGACTGTCAGAAATCACTACCCCTAAATCCTTTTCTTCTGAAGTATTTGCTAACACAGAACTGCCAATACAATACTCAGATTGAGGATTCCTTTCCCCCAAGTGCATTATTTTACATTTGGAAACATTAAACTGCAGTTTCCATTGCTTTGACCATTTATCTAGTAAAGCTAAATCATTTACCATATTACAGACGCCTCCTTTTGAAAAATTAGAGGAGGGAATACTGTGGATGTTGCCATGATATCCCAGAGAAAAAGGAAAAATACAAATACAACATAAACACACATGCAAATGAGTGTATCTCTGTGGTCACTTCCTTATATGATGTCCTACTACAAATTGTTTTTTCTCTTGCAGATCTTTGCAACCAAGGAATTTGTATATCTGCCTGGTTTTTCCCGCTGTTCAATTCTGCCCTTAACCCAACTAGCATTAAATATTTATCTCTTCAATTATTCACGTCTGAGGCGGAGCATTGCTCCCACCTCCCAAAAGAAACTAACAAAATCAATATTTCTTTTCAGCCCAGTCTATCAATCAATCAATCAATCAATCACAATGGAGCCGGAAGGGACCTTAGAGGCCTTGTAGTCCAGTGTCTCCCAACCTTGGCAACTTGAATATATTTGGACTTCAACTCCCAGAATTCCCCAGCCAGCGAGTACAAGTGCACTAGAGTGCCTTCCGTCCCCTGTCCTATTGCTCTCCTATATCTCCTATACCTTTCTTCTATTCCTATATCTCTTCTTCTATTCTTCCACTGATATGTTTTATTCCTATATCTTCTATTCTTTCATAGATATATTTTACTATGAGTATCTCCTCCATAACCTTCATCATGTATTTTACTATGTGTATATAGATATATACCCACTAAAACCATCATTGTGTATTGGACAAAATAAATAAATAAATAAATAAATAAATAAATAAATAAAATAATCTTTCCAGAGGCATCTAGAAGACAGCATCTGTCAATACTTGTCAGCGATCTCCAAGAAGGGAAGAGCTTCCTTTTGACAGTAGCACCTTCTCCCTGTTCCCTCTGGGAAAGAAACTTGTTTTGCAAGACATGACCTCGGAGTCGTGCCTCTCGTATGTGTGTGTCTGGCACAATTTATCACCGTGTTGCCTATAATTAGGTTTGCTAACCTACAGCCCAGTGTAGTCTTGTTGACTGGGAACTTAATCAAGTTACTATCGAGTTCTTGTCTTCAAGGCTGTGGGTGACTCTTTTACTTGCAGAATTATAGCCTTCGCAACCCGATGTGGAGAAATTAAGCTCTGGACACCACTTTTTAAAATTTATTTATTTATTTATTTTGTCCAATACACAATGAGGGTTTTAGTGGGTATATATCTACACACACATAGTAAAATACATGATGAAGGTTATAGAGGAGATACTCATAGTAAAATATATCTAAGAAATAATAGAAAAGAAGGTATAGTAATAGAACATATCAATGAAAGAATAGAAGAAGAGATATAGGAATAGAAGAAAGGTATAGGAGATATAGGAGAGCAATAGGACAGGGGACGGAAGGCACTCTAGTGCACTTGTACTCGCCCCTTACTGACCTCTTAGGAATCTGGATAGGTCAACCGTAGATAATCTAAGGGTAAAGTGTTGGGGGTTTGGGGATGACACTATGGAGTCCGGTAATGAGTTCCACGCTTCGACAACTCGGTTACTGAAGTCATATTTTTTACAGTCAGGTTTGGAGCGGTTAATATTAAGTTTAAATCTGTTGTGTGCTCTTGTGTTGTTGTGGTTGAAGCTGAAGTAGTCGCTAACAGGCAGGAGGTTGCAGCATATGATCGTGTGGGCAATTCTTAGATCTTGTTTAAGGCGTCTTAGTTCTAAACTTTCTAGGCCCAGGATTGAAAGTCTAGTCTCATAGGGTATTCTATTTCGAGTGGAGGAGTGAAGGGCTCTTCTGGTGAAGTATCTTTGGACATTTTCAAGGGTGTTAATGTCTAAGATGCGATATGGGTTCCAAACAGATGAGCTGGATGGGTCTGGCAAAAGTTTTGTCAGCTCTGGTAAGTAGTGTGAGATTGCCAGAGCAGAACCTACGTAGGATTAGGTTTACAACTCTTGAAGCCTTCTTGGCTATATTGTTGCAGTGGGCTTTGGCACTTAAATCTTTTGTTATTAGTATACCAAGGTCTTTAACCGAGTGGGGATTATCTGTGATAATTTGATTATTCAGTTCGTATTTGGAGTTTAGATTCTTCTTCCCAATGTGTAGGACAGAGCATTTGCTAGTTAAGATTTAGAGTTGCCATGTGTTAGACCACTCAGAAACAGCGTCAAGGTCTTTTTGGAGAGTAGTTGTGTTATCGGCGGTGTTGAAGAGTTTTACATCGTTGGCGAAGAGGACACAGTTGCTTGTGATGCGTTCTTGTCTTCATGGCTGTGGGTGACTGTTGTGGTTCAGCCTGAGGCTGCTCAGGGACCGGCTGTGTCTCTGCTGGCTCCATGCCCGGAGGAAGATGACAGCGAAGAGGAGGGGCTGAACAGTCGAACGGGGGAAAGGAAAGTCAGGAATGGGACGAAGGAGAACAGCATAAGAGCCCGGGGGGGGGCTCTCCCCAGCCAGTAGCAAGCCGTCATTGACATGCGACAAAGACGGTCAGATCAGAGAAAGGAGCAATTAAAGAAGTATTATCAGCACTGAATTAGGAACAGCTGGGCTTGGGTGTGGTCCTCCTTAGCAGGGTTTAAAGGCAGACAAGCCCTTGAAGCCATGTGGAGTGTTATCAGTTGGAGTTACGGTGTCCTGCTTTGTTCTCGGCGTCTCTGTTCCTGGCTTGTGGCCCAGCAGTTTGGAAGACCCGTGGGAGGTGTAGGTCTGCTATCTACAGCCTCGTCTTGGCAGCAAGAATCTTGTATTGCTGCATGGACTTTTGCTTTCGTGGATATATCTGAAGATACAGTGTTTTCCTGTTTGTTACCTGTGTTTTTCTTGAATTTATAAACTGCCTTTGCCTTTTATCGGTGTGTTTGGCTTCTCTTTTTGGGTTGGTCTTGGCTTCCGGAGTGACCCAGACAGAACAGTGACTCTTTTAAGTTTAAGTTTAAGTTTAATCAGATTTGTATTCCGCCCCTCTCCGCAGACTCGGGGCGGCTCATAATACAATGTAAAACAAATATAATATTTAAGTTAATTTAAAAAAACCCACAAGCGTACCATGCATAAATTTTATAAGCCTAGGGGGAGGGAACATGTCAATTCCCCGATGCCTGACGACAGAGGTGGGTTTTAAGGAGCTTACGAAAGGCTAGGAGGGTGGGGGCAACTCTGATATCTGGGGGGAGTTGGTTCCAAAAGGTTGGGGCCGCCACAGAGAAGGCTCTTCCCCTGGGTCCCACCAAACGACATTTGGGACCTAACCGGTCGCTGGGATTCGTGCGGCAGAAGGCGGTCCCGGAGATATTCTGGTCCGGTGCCATGAAGGGCTTTATAGGTCATAACCAACACTTTGAATTGTGAATTGTGAATTTACTTGCAGAATTATAGCCTTCGCAACCCGATGTGGAGAAATTAAGCTCTGGACACCACTTTTATTTTTTCCACCCTTCCTTCCAAACCCTCTCTGCGCCCCCCCCCTCCCAACAATGTGAAAATATTTAGCAAACAGTGACAATGATGGAAAACAGTAGGAAACAAAAATGCTCTACATTAGTATAAAACATGAGGAATGAAGCAAAGACCCTCAGTGGTACAACATGTGTTACGCTGGCTGGCAGTCCATTAGATCTGGTAGACATTTCACTTACCTAAGTCAAATATAACATTCTAGAATTCATTAATATAAGAGGGGGTGGGGGGCGGGCTCCCTGCAGAATCGGGCCTACCATCTGGTTAGAATGACAGAATAATCTAAAACTCATGATTAGTCTAAGGAGTGGAATTTCACTTTAATCTTTCTCATTGCTGGAAATTTCCATCTGCCCAGCGCAGCACATCATTTTTCTTCAAGACAAATGTGCTGTTTTTCATGTTCCAAAATTAGATCAGAAGAAAACGATTAATCATGTCGTGGCCTGGGAAAGGAAACAAAAAAAAAAGAAGCCCTGATATTCAACACTTCCATCCTTCCCTCCCGCTCACCACTCCTCCAACACCCCCTTTCCTTCTCTCAGCTGGTTGTTTGCAAGTTATTTCCTTTCTACGCAATCTCAGTTTTCGTTGCAACTTTTAAGAGCCCCCCTACATTCCTGATGCATTAAAGCCGGGCCTGCTGTCCGGGCGGCCATTTCGAGCTCTTCGGAAAAGCTCCGTGTCTCCATTTCCAGCTGAAATCCTTGTCCCTTTCTCTCCCCTCCAGCCCACAGAATCTGAACTCCAAATACGAACTGAATAATCAAATTATCACAGATAATCCCCACTCGGTTAAAGACCTTGGTATACTAATAACAAAATATTTAAGTGCCAAATCCCACTGCAACAACATAGCCAAGAAGGCTTCAAGAGTTGTAAACCTAATCCTACGTAGCTTCTGCTCTGGCAATCTCACACTACTTACCAGAGCTTACAAAACTTTTGCCAGACCCATCCTCGAATACAGCTCATTTGTTTGGGACCCATACCGCATCTCAGACATTAACACCCTTGAAAATGTCCAAAGATACTTCACCAGAAGAGCCCTTCAGTCCTCCACTCGAAATAGAATACCCTACGAGACTAGACTTTCAATCCTGGGCCTGGAAAGTTTAGAACTAAGACGCCTTAAACAAGATCTAAGTATTGCCCACAAGATCATATGCTGCAACGTCCTGCCTGTTGGCGACTACTTCAACTTCAACCACAACAACACAAGAGCGCACAACAGATTTAAACTTAATATTAACCGCTCCAAACTTGACTGTAAAAAATATGACTTCAGTAACCGAGTTGTCGAAGCGTGGAACTCATTACCGGACTCCATAGTGTCATCCCCAAACCCCCAACACTTTACCCTTAGATTATCTACGGTTGACCTCTCCAGATTCCTAAGAGGTCAGTAAGGGGCGAGTACAAGTGCACTAGAGTGCCTTCTGTCCCCTGTCCTATTGCTCTCCTATATCTCCTATACCTTACTTCTATTCCTATATCTCTTCTTCTATTCTTTCATTGATATATTCTATTCCTATATCTTCTTTTCTATTATTTCTTAGATATATTTTACTATGTGTATCTCCTCTATAACCTTCATCATGTATTTTACTATGTGTATATAGATATATTATTATTATGTCAGTACAACACAGCAAACGAGATCACTATGCTGGATTTTGTATTTCATCACCAGTCGGGCGCTTCCCAAGCACCTAGGACTGTGTGATGTAGCGGCGAATTATATTTGCCGATCCCAGTAAAGCGGCCTTTTGCAATTGACCGATGGAGATTTTGTCAATTCCGATGGTTTTCAAATGTCCACTGAGATCCTTTGGCATTGCGCCCAGCGTGCCAAGTACCACTGGGACCACTTTCACAGGCTTATGCCAGAGTCGTTGCAGCTCGATTTTTAGATCTTCATATTTCACTAATTTCTCTAGCTGCTTCTCCTCAATTCTGCTGTCTCTGATGTCGATGATCCATACTTTCGTTTTCTCCACAATCAGGATGTCTGGTGTGTTATGCTTCAGAATTCGGTCAGTCTGAAGTCGGAAGTCCCACAGTAGTTTTACTTGCTCATTTTCGACCACGTTTTTGGGCTTATGATCCCACCAGTTCTTTGCCACTGGGAAATAATAATAATAATAATTATTATTATTATTATTATTATTATTATTATTATTATTATTATTATTTGTGGTTAGCTCTGGCCCAGCTCCTGCCCCAAGGAATGTGCAGGTGGATGTGGGGGAGACATCCACATGCTGCAGGCCTGTTTTGCTCCCAGTGGAATCTGCCGACGAAGTCTCCTCTGACCAAGGAGGCCTGAGTGACAGGGAGGAGGAGAGTTTGGCAGACAGCCCAGGAGGAGATCAATCATCTGTATCATCTCTGGATTCTGAACAAGAATTAATGACACATCCACGCATGCGTAGAGTGATGCATAGGAAGCAACAACTGAAGGATTATTACAAGAGAAAACGAGGCCACCTGTGGTTGGGTGGGGCTGCTGTAATTAGTGCTGCTGCTATAAATAGCAGCATGTGGGTTTGACCATTGTGGAGAATTATCTGATCGTTGTGTTTCATGAATGTCTTGCTGACTCCGGCCTTTGTTTGTTGACTTTTCACCACTTTGAAACCAAAGCAGAGCAAAGTGTGTTTCACTTCATGGAAGAAGAAGGGCTGTGACTTCCTTCACAGCTGCAAGCTAAGTACTTACGAACTGATACGGGACTTGTACAAACTACCAGGTTGTTTTGGGACGAGTGCTCTTTGCAATACAAAAAGAGTGCTGAGTTTATTTTGAATTTTGTGATAAAGAACATTGTTTTGAATTTTCAAACGTGTGTGCGTCTGAAATTTGTACCCTTGAATTTTTGGGAGGCTCCTACCAGAGAGTCTGGCAGAACAATTATTATTATTATTACTTAGATTTGTATGCCGCCCCTCTTCGAAGGCTCGAAGCGGCATACAAAGCTGGGCCTTCTAACCAGGCGGCCATTTTGAGTTCTTCGGAAAAGCCACCATATCTCCATTTCCAGCTGAAATCCTTGTCCCCTCCGGCCTACATCTTCAGCAGAGGATAACAAATGGCTGCCTTGCTTAGTAATGTGACCCCAGAATGGAGCTGAGGGGGGAAATAAACCACAGAAACACGTTGCCGGGCTGCAAATGAGTGAGACCACGCCGTGGTCAAGTGACCGTCCCCCCTGACAATCGCAGGCCATTAAGAGGAACATGGATGTTTTCTCTGCGTGACAAAGAGGACCCCTTTTAGTGCAGCAGGCCGGCCTGTCAGCTGGCTCTCAAGTCATAACGAATTTCTGGCACTTCAGCTGAGGTTGAACATTTGCCGTGTCAGGGAGATGATAAATGACCTGTAGAGCTTTGAACTGCCTTGGCAGTTCAGATGGGTCCGCGGTGCTGACAGAGAAATATACACAACAGCGTAACCAATAATGAGAACATTAAACATTCCTGTCTTGTGACGGGCTGACAGAAAAACCCAGCCTTAGATCAATCAACTGGAGAGATATAACCTTGACAATTAGCCCTTTCTCTGATACTCACAATAACGCGACTCTTACACAACACTCACATTCCTGCTCCCTTCGTTTGGCCTTTACTTATTTATTTGATTCCTTGGAAGTGTGTGTTTGTGTGTGTGTGATTTTTTCTTCTTTTTTGTCTAGCTTATCTGCCACAATCGCATTTCTGGTTGTGGGGGGGGGGGGGAAATAGTGTGCTGAGAGAACACACATACACACCCAAAAATATTTTTCTTTTCTCTTTCATTTAAAAAAAATAAAACATGTCAAGCGAAGTTTATTTTGTCTGCTTCCTCTCATTTCCTCTCAGGACAACTGAGTATATATTTGGATATAAGCATCTCAGAGCATCTGTTAATGCAAGTCCTTGAAGATGCCTACTCTGTTTATGCTCTGGATTTACTTTATGGTTACTTTGTCTTCAATTGTTGGGTTCCTGATAAAGATAGAAGATTGACGGCAGAAAAAGACCTCATGGTCCATCTAGTCTGCCCTTATACTATTTCTTGTATTTTATCTTAGGATGGATATATGTCTATCCCAGGCATGTTTAAATTCAGTTACTGTGGATTTACCAACCACGTCTGCTGGAAGTTTGTTCCAAGGATCTACTACTCTTTCAGTCAAATAATATTTTCTCACATTACTTCTAATCTGTCCCGCAACTAACTTTAGATTGTGCCCCCTTGTTCTTGTGTTCACTTTCCTATTAAAAACACTTCCCTCCTGAACCTTATTTAACCCGTTAACATTTTTAAATGTTTCGATCATGTCCCCCCTTTCCCTTCTGTCCTCCAGACCAGCGTTTCCCAACCGGTGTGCCGGAGCACACTAGTGTGCCGCGAGACACGGCTAGGTGTGCCGCGAAGCTCTAGCTGGGCAGGGCGCTGCCGGTGCCGACCTGGAGCTCCCTCTCGCAGCTGTCCCCCGGCTCCTGCTCGATGCCGCGGTTTTCGGCGCTCTCCTGCTGGGCCCCAAAGAAGGAAGGCAGGAAGAAGGAGAGCTCCATTCTTCCCGCCTTTTTCCCGCCTTCCTTATTTGGGGCCCAGCAGGAGAGTGCCGAAAACCGCAGCATCGAGCAGGAGCCGGGGGACAGCTGCAAGCGGGAGCCCCAGGACGGAAGTACCGGCAGTGCCCCGCCCAGCTGGAGCTTCCCTGGCATCGGCGGCAAGTGTCCTTTGTGGCCCGGCGGGAGGGCACTGGCGGTAGGAGCGGGGGGTGGCTGCAGCGGCAGCAGGCAGTCGCGGGGAGATGGCGGCGGCGAGAGGGAGCTCTCTCGAGTTCTCTCTCAGGTGACTGCAAGCGGGAGCCCTGACGGTGGCATTTGGACGTGCTGCTGGACGTCATACATGCTGGCGCTGCAGGTCTGGCATATACAGTGTCCAGCAGCACGTCCAGCTGCTGCCGTCAGGGCTCCCGCTTGCAGTCAGCTGAGAGAGAGAGAGAAAGAAAGAGAGACATATAAGAGAGGCAGAGAGAGAGAGAAAGAGAGACATAGCAAGAGAGGCAGAGAAAGAGAGACAGAGCAAGAAAGAGAGACAGCAAGAGAGGCAGAGAAAGAGAGATAGAGAAAGAGAGAGAGAAAGAGAGACATAGCAAGAGAGGCAGAGAGAGAGAAAAAGAAAGAGAGACAGCAAGAGAAAAAGAGAGACTTAGCAAGAGAGGCAGAGAGAGAGAGAGAAAGAGAAAGAAAGAGAGACATAACAAGAGAGACAGAGAGAAAGAAAGAGAGATAGCAAGAGAGGCAAAGAGAAAGAAAGAGACATATAGCAAAACAGTGAAAGAGAGAGAGAGAGCAAGAGAGAGAGAAAAAAGCAAGAAAGAGATAGCAAGAGAGAGAGAGAGCAAGGAAGAGAGAAAGACATAGAGGAAGGGAAGGAGGGAGAGAGAAAGAGAGCAAAAAAGAGAGAAAGAAAGAAAGAGGGATGGAGAGAGAGAAAGAAGGGAAGGAAGGAAAAGAGAGAAAGAGGGAGAAATAGAGCGAAAGGGAGGAAGAGAGAGGGGTTTTTTGTCCAAACTTTTCTTTAGCCCGCCCCCCCCCCCGCCCTCCCCCTTTCAATGTTCCCCAGGATTTTGAAAATATGAATAATGTGCCGCAGCTCAAAAAAGGTTGGGAAACACTGCTCCAGACTATACAGATTGAGTTCATGAAGTCTTTCCTGATAAGTTTTATGCTTAAGACCTTCCACCATTTTTGTAGCCCTTCTTTGGACCCGTTCAATTTTATCAACATCTTTTTGTAGTTCAGGTCTCCAGAACTGAACACAGTATTCCAAATGGGGTCTCACCAGAGCTCTATACAGCAGGATCACAATCTTCCTCTTCCTGCTTGTTATACCTCTAGCTATGCAGCCAAGCATTCTACTTGCTTTCTCTACCGCCTGACAGCACTGTTCACCCATTTTGAGACTGTCAGAAATCACTACCCCTAAATCCTTCTCTTCTGAAGTTTTTGCTAGTTTGAGCTTCCTGAGCTGATGCAGAAAGAACATTCTTTGTTGTGCTTTTTTGAGGATGTCTTTGATGTTAGGTGACCATTTTAGGTCTTGAGATATGATAGAATCTAGAAATTTGAAGGTCTCTATTGATATCCTCTTTCACTTTTTGCCAAAATTCCTGCACTATCGGGCATTTCCAAAACATATGCATAAACACTCCTTTATCTTGACACCCATGCCAACAAATACCCCTGACATTCTGCTGAAAGTGTGCGAGTTGAATGGGAGTAAAATACCACTTATGTAATACAGTGTTACCTCGATTTCCATGGGGGATGCGTTCCGAGACCGCCCGCAAAAGTCGAATTTCTGCGAAGTAGAGATGCAGAAGTAAATACACCATTTTTGGCTATGGACAGTATCACAAGCCATCCCTTAACACTTTAAACCTCTAAATTACCATTTCCCATTCCCTTAACAACCATTTACTCACCATTATTATGGGAACTCACCTTTGAATAAGACACTTAGTGATCCTGATATTTATAAACATAATTATTTATTAACAATAATTATTTTTTTTGTTATTTATTTGCAAAAATTATTAGTTTGGCGATGATGTATGACATCATCGGATGGGAAAAACCGTGGTATAGGGAAAAACCACGAAGTATTTTTTAATTAATATTTTTCGAAAAACCGTGGTATAGGCTATTCGCGAAGTTCGAACCCGCGAAAATCGAGGGAACACTGTATTTTCCTTCTCATTTCCCTGATTCTTCTATTTTTAATTTTCCTTATATTTTCTACTATATTTTCCATCTCTTGTACCTCTACTTGTATCTCATTTTGCCACCATTTAGTCAAGCCTTCAATCGTGTCCCCGTCTGGTTGCACTAGCAATTTATATATATTGGTTGCTTGCGCCTTTATACCCTCACTTTTTTCTCTAACCCTATCTCCTCCCTCAATAGTACTTCTTTATTCTCCCTTTCGTTAAGATATTTGCATATTGCATTTATTTGTAGCCATCTTTCCTTACCTAACCACCATTCTATAGAACATACCAGTTCCTCAAGAGTTTGAGCATGTGAATCCAGTGCCTCTCGGTCTCACAAAATCCAGACAAGAGCAGGACAGATCATAACTGGTATGTCACATGTTTTCATTTATCCTCATGCCAACACATAATTATTTTTTTTAATAGCTGCAGAAGTATTCTGCAAAAACTTGGAGAAGAATCACAGACTTTCTTCATGTTCCTTGTTGCCCTTGGCCACTCCTGGGCAACTTCAGATGAAGCAAATAAGTTTAGTGGGATGTGTGGGTCTTTGCATGCCAGTAAAGTTTTTGTCAAAGAGATTCGTTTCCTGAGCCTGCTTTAACTTATTAATGCCAAGCCCCGAAGAGGGAGATTGATGTCTCTCTTACAGATACAGTGGCACCTCTACCTAAGAACGTCTCTACTTACGAACATTTCTAGATAAGAACCGGGTGTTCGAGATTTTTTTGCCTCTTCTCAACAACCATTTTCCACTTACAAACCCAAGCCTCCGAAACTGTAACCGGAAAAGGCAGGGAGAAGCCTCCGCGGGGCCTCTCTAGGAATCTCCTGGGAGGAAACAGGGCCGGAAAAGGCGAGGAGAAGCCTCTGTGGGTCCTCTCTAGGAATTACCTAGGAGGAAACAGGCTGGAGAAGATGAGGAGAAGCCTCCATGGGGCCTCTCTAGGAATCTTCTGGGAGGAAACAGGGCCAGAAAAGGCAGGGAGAAGCCTCCATGGGGCCTCTCTAGGAATCTCCTGGGAGGAAACAGTGCCTCCACCCTCCCTGTGGTTTCCCCAATCACACACATTATTTGCTTTTACATTGATTCTTATGGGAAAAATTGCTTCTTCTTACAAACTTTTCTACTTAAGAACCTGTTCACAGAACGAATTAAGTTCGTAAGTAGAGGTACCACTATACTTTCAATAACATCAGGATTCATTACAAAGAAATCCACCAGGTTTGTCTTTTGATGACTCTTTTGGGTAGGTGGTCAATTGTCCAGTTTTCATCGTTATGATGTAAGACAGATATTGAAATTGTACAGACTACCCGGTTGTTTTGGGATGCATGCTCTTTGCAAAAAGAGTGCTTTGTTTATTTTGAATTTTGGGATAAAGAACATTGTTTTGAATTTTCAAACGTGTGTGTGTCTGAAATTTGTCCCCTTGAATTTTCGGGAGGCTTCTACCAGAGAGCCCGGCAGAACAACAACATTGGCATAGATTTCTTTCCCCCCTCTTCCCATTAGTGAATTGCTGCTTTTATTTTATTTTTTAAATTAATCTTTATTAGTTATTTACATATTTAAAGAAACAAATGAGCAAAAATAGTCAAATACAAACACTGGTAAAGCAGAAAGGGGAAAAAAGAAGAAGAAGAAAGAAAGAAAGAAAAATTGGAAGACCGAAAGAGATAAAAGAAAAGAGAATAAAAGAGGAAGAAAAGAAAGAAGGGTTGATATTCTTGGAGGCGTCAGTAATATGGTAAATGATTTAGCTTTACTAGATAAATGGTCAAAGCAATGGAAACTGCAGTTCAATGTTTCCAAATGTAAAATAATGCACCTGGGGAAAAGGAATCCTCAATCTGAGTATTGTATCGGCAGTTCTGTGTTAGCAAATACTTCAGAAGAGAAGGATTTAGGGGTAGTGATTTCTGACAGTCTGAAAATGGGTGAGCAGTGTGGTCGGGCGGTAGGAAAAGCAAGTAGGATGCTTGGCTGCATAGCTAGAGGTATATAAGAGGGAGATTGTGATCCCCTTATATAGAGCGCTGGTGAGACCACATTTGGAATACTGTGTTCAGTTCTGGAGACCTCACCTACAAAAAGATATGGACAAAATTGAACGGGTCCAAAGACGGGCTACAAGAATGGTGGAAGGTCTTAAGCATAAAACGTATCAGGAAAGACTTAATGAACTCAATCTGTATAGTCTGGAGGACAGAAGGAAAAGGGGGGACATGATCGAAACATTTAAATATGTTAAAGGGTTAAATAAGGTCCAGGAGGGAAGTGTTTTTAATAGGAAAGTGAACACAAGAGCAAGGGGACACAATCTGAAGTTAGTTGGGGGAAAGATCAGAAGCAACATGAGAAAATATTATTTTACTGAAAGAGTAGTAGATCCTTGGAACAAACTTCCAGCAGACGTGGTAGATAAATCCACAGTAACTGAATTTAAACATGCCTGGGATAAACATATATCCATCCTAAGATAAAATACAGGAAATAGTATAAGGGCAGACTAGATGGACCATGAGGTCTTTTTCTGCCGTCAGTCTTCTATGTTTCTAAGAGGGAAGAAAAAAATAGGGGCACAGAAAAGAGACAACTAATCTGCTGACTATCATTGCACAGCCTTTAAATAATATTCTATATCTTTCCTTTAACCTTTGTTATTAGTTAAAGAGAAGTATTTTGGTCCCGGTAACTATTTTTCCATTTTACACAAGCAGACCGTGAATTTAACAGCAACCAGTTGTTGCTGCTTTTAGACTTTCTATTTTAAAAAAAAATTCCAGCAATGTCTTTATTATTTAACCTCAATTGGAGTTGAATTATGTTTGCACTTTAACCCTCACCCAGTGAGTTGCAATCATGTGCTTTATTATTAGCAATAGAAGGAATTACTCTGTATAGGTCAGTTGTGGGCCTTGTTGCCCTAGCAAGGAAGGGTCTCCAGAATTTGCATTTCTGGTAGTGCTTATTACCATTAGGAGTAATTTAATTTGACTTTTCACCCAGAAAAGTCGCCTCTTTCGTCGCCCGGTTCTATGACTCTATCATTTTGTAAAGTGGCTGTGTCGTGCTCCCACTTGCCAATCAAATGTAATATTTTGACTTTCTTAGTTCAAGCCAACGCATTACTTTCTCCTGGAAGGAATCTTCAAAATATGATGGCTAGCAAGGAAATAAAAACGAGAATCGTGGTGTCCAATTCGCTAGGCTGCCATTCACAGAGCTTGGTTATATATGCTGAAATAATTATATTTGTTTCTCTATAACCTCTGTTATTTCATGTAATTTGTACAGGTCTATTATCTTGCATCTGTTTATCTACCACAAACTGCTACTGGTTTTAGTATATTATACTCAGAGTAGATGCCATTGTATAATTTCTTTTATGTACACTGAGAACATATGCACCAAGGACAAATTGCTTGTGTGTCCAATCACACTTGACCAATAAAAATTATATTCCATTCTGTTCTGTTCTATCCTATCCTATCCTATCCTAATTCCATATTCTATTCTATTCCATTCCAGTCTAGCCTAGCCTAGCATATTCTTATTCCACATTTTATTCTATTCTGTCCTATCCTATCCTATCCTATTCTCATTCTCTATTCTATTCTATTCTATTCTATTATTCTATCCTATCCTATCCTATCCTATACTAATACTATCCTATCCTATCCTATCCTATACTATACTATACTATACTATACTATACTAATACTATCCTATCCTATCCTATCCTATCCTATACTATACTATACTATACTATACTATAGTGTTCCCTCGATTTTCGCGGGTTCGAACTTCGCGAATAGCCTATACCACGGTTTTTCAAAAAATATTAATTAAAAAATACTTCATGTTTTTTTCCCACCCGATGACATCATATGTCATCGCCAAACTAATAATTTTTGCAAATAAATAACAAAAAAAAATAATTATTGTTAATAAATAATTATGTTTATAAATATCAGGATCACTAAGTGTCTTATTCAATGGTGAGTACCACTAATAATGGTGAGTAAATGGTTGTTAAGGGAATGGGAAATGGTAATTTAGGGGTTTAAAGGGTTTAAATCTCTACTTCGTGGAAATTCGACTTTCGGGGGCGGTCTCGGAACGCATCCCCCGCGAAAGTCGAGGGAACACTGTATACTAAAAACTTTTTATCACTTTGGTGAGGAATTTTCCAAAATTTACCCATCTAGAAGTTGAATTCGCTTAGGATCTTTCCTTCTGTTATCACATTAATTACAATGCCATCTAGTGGACTTAGTTTGAGTAAAGACAAGCTGAGTGGGGTCTTAAACATTGTTGTTGGCCAGCGTAGGCATTTGTGTGTGTGTGTCTGTGTGTTGTTAAGCAGTTAAGACGATACTACTTGTAGTATCAATAGTAGCAGAGGTTGCTGCTATCAATAAATGCAAGAGAGATAGTCTTTGACTTACAACAGCTTTCAAGAAGAGAGTGAACTGCCACCTGTTAGAAAGGGTGCAGGGCAATGATGGCGAAACATTTTTGGTTCGTGTGTCAGTTGCAGCCCTACCTGGACCGGGAGTCACTGCTCATGGTCATTCATTCATTCATTCATTCATTTTCATTCATTTATTAGATTTGTATGCCGCCCCTCTCCGCAGACTCGGGGCGGCTCACAGCAATAATAAAAAACAATATACAATGGCAAATCTAATAATTAAAATATCTAAAAACCCTTATTTAAAACAATACATCCACACAAACATACCATGCATAAACTATATAGGTCATATATATAGAACATATTGGGGTGGCATGCAAAGGAGATGAATTCACTTAAGAATATTTTATATCAGTATTTTAGATTTGTTTAATATAATCCTTTGCACGAGTTATATTCTCATGTTTTACTACTCAATTTTAGCATATTATACTGCATTTTAACTTATTATTTATTCAAATTCCCTCTATTTTAGCCAATTTTATTGTATTTTAACCAGTCACAGTTTTATGACAACCAATGTGGTCCTTTTCCTCGCTTTGATATGGTCGATTGACTAATCAAATAAAGTTGATATTGATTGAGTGTGTCAGAATCAAGTGTGTTCGTGCGCGACCCATTCCCTCCCACAGTGATGGGTTGCCAAAAATTTTATTGTCATCCTGTGGGCGTGGCTTATTTTTTGGGTGTGGCTTGATGGTCATGTGACCGGGCAGGAGTGGCTTGACAACCACGTGACCAGATGGGAGTGGCTTGCCATCATGTGACTGGTGGTGGCTTAAAGGTCATGTGACTGGGTGGGAGTGGCTTACCGACCAAGACAAGTTTTCAAATAGGTGCTGATTCAGTCACATTATTTGAATAGCATTTAAAAGTTTTGTACTGAACCCACAAGGTTCAGTATGATAACCGACTAGGCAAGTAGCTCAATTTTCTTTCATTGCCGTAAAAGTTCAGTTCTAAATAATGATTACAATGATTAAAGCGTTTTAATTATTTCCTATATTTAAAGTAATTAGGGGTCATACTAAGGTACTAGAGAAGGAAGGACAATAAAAAAAACTATTAAGTGTTCAATAAATAGTGCATAAACTTACTACCCCCACTGCGTTCTCCCACACTGATTTTTGAAGAAAGAAGAAGAAAGAAGGTTAGGAGGAGAAAAATGAGCGGCCGCGGGGCAATTGATGATCATTGCAGGGAGTCCAAAATTGTTTTGCATGTGAAGAAGAAAGAAGAAGGACAATTAGGAGGAGGAAAATGAGAAGGTAGAAGAGGAGGAGAAGAAAGAAGAGGCAGAGGAAAAGGAGAAGAAGGAAAAGGAGCAGAAGCAGGAAAAAGAAGAAGGAGGAGGAGGAGAAGAGGAAGAGGAAGGAGGAGGAGGAGAAGGAGGAGGAGAAGGAGGAGGAGGAGAAGGAGGAGGAGGAGGAGGAGGAGAGGAAGAAGGAGAAGGAGGAGGAGAAGGAGGAGAAGGAGGAGGAGGAGGAGGAGGAGAAGAGGAAGAAGGAGGAGGAGGAGGAAGAGAAGGAGGAGGAGGAGGAGGAGAAGAGGAAGAAGGAGGAGGAGGAGGAGGAGGAGGAGGAGGAGAGGAAGAGGAAGAAGGAGAAGGAGGAGGAGAAGGAGGAGGAGAAGGAGGAGAAGGAGGAGGAGGAGGAGGAGAAGGAGGAGGAGGAGGAGGAGGAGAAGGAGGAGGAGGAGGAGAAGGAGGAGGAGGAGGAGAAGGAGGAGAAGGAGGAGGAGGAGGAGAAGAGGAAGGAGGAGGAGGAGGAGGAGGAAGAGAAGGAGGAGGAGAGGGAGAAGGAGAAGAAGTAGGAGGAGGAAGAAGGAGGAGGAGGAGGAAGGAGGAGGAGGAGGAGAAGGAGGAGGAGAAAGAGGAGGAGGAGGAGGGAGGAGGAGGAGGAGGAGGAAGAGAAGGAGGAGGAGAAGGAGAAGGAGAAGAAGGAGGAGAAGGAGGAGGAGGAAGAGGAGAAGGAGGAGGAGGAGAAGAAGAGGAAGAGGAAGAGGAAGGAGGAGGAGGAGAAGGAGGAGGAGAAGGAGGAGGAGGAGAAGGAGGAGGAGGAGGAGGAGGAGAGGAAGAAGGAGAAGGAGGAGGAGAAGGAGGAGAAGGAGGAGGAGGAGGAGGAGAAGAGGAAGAAGGAGGAGGAGGAGGAAGAGAAGGAGGAGGAGGAGGAGGAGAAGAGGAAGAAGGAGGAGGAGGAGGAGAAGGAGGAGGAGGAGGAGGAGAGGAAGAGGAAGAAGGAGAAGGAGGAGGAGAAGGAGGAGAAGGAGGATGAGGAGGAGGAGGAGAAGGAGGAGGAGGAGGAGAAGGAGGAGGAGGAGGAGAAGAGGAAGGAGGAGGAGGAGGAGGAGGAAGAGAAGGAGGAGGAGAGGGAGAAGGAGAAGAAGTAGGAGGAGGAAGAAGGAGGAGGAGGAGGAAGGAGGCGGAGGAGGAGAAGGAGGAGGAGAAAGAGGAGGAGGAGGAGGGAGGAGGAGGAGGAGGAGGAAGAGAAGGAGGAGGAGAAGGAGAAGGAGAAGAAGGAGGAGAAGGAGGAGGAGGAAGAGGAGAAGGAGGAGGAGGAGAAGAAGAGGAAGAGGAAGAAGAAGGAGGAGGAGGAGGAGGAGAAGAAGGAGGAGGAGGAAGAGAAGGAGGAGAAGGAGAAGAAGAAGGAAGAAGGAAGAAGGAAGAAGAAGAAGAAGAAGAAGAAGAGGAGGAGGAGGAGGAGGAGGAGGAGGAGGAGGAGGAGGAGGAGAAATCGATGACCACCCTTGGTTCCATTTCTGATGTTTCCCCTGCCATCTCCCCGGTATCTCTGGCAGATCAAAGCCTTGTTGGGTTCTCAGGCTCAAATCGCTGACCTTTCCTCTCCTCCCCCCCCCTCCTCCTGCCTTCCTCCTCAAATTTCAAGTCCTCGCTCTTCGCCTCTGCTGGACCTAGCTGTCCCACCATGAAAAATGGAGCCGAGGAATGAAGAGATTTCCTCTTCGCCCAGCACATTTGCTGAAGATCTGTCAAGGCTCGGAGGCAAAAAGGAAAAAAAGAGAAGAAAGAAAGAAAGAAAGGGTGGGGAGAAAACTTTTTCCACCTTCTCCTCCTCCGCTCGCTTATTGGAAGAGCAATATACATCAAACCGACAAGCCTTCCTCGGAGCCACAGAGCCTACCTGTAACTGAGCTGGATAATTAGCAGCCTTGAAGATGATATATGGCTTTCATTACCCTTTGGGACCAGAGACTAAATGAGGACACAGCTAATTGCCGTGCAAAGCAGTTTGGCATGAATAAGAAAAATGCGCGTCCTGTCTCCTGCCAAAAGGGAAAAAAAGAGAAAGAAGGTTCCTATTGCGACTCTGATCTCAGGGCTGCAGGGTTTTTTTGCCGCAGGAGTTCACTCCGTGCCCATAAATCATGGGCTGCTTATGGCGGAGAGAGACGGGACTGAGTCATCAACATGTAATAAGCTAGTGACAGATTCCAGCCCGGCTACATTAGAACTCAGTCTCCGCTTCCCCCCCCCCCCCACTCCAACCCAGCCCAGTGCTCTCCCAGCCCCTGAAACAGCTCCAAATTTAACAGAAAATTAAATCCAGAGTATGTAGAAAGGGGCTCCTTGTTTACTTCTTCGTCCATTTCTTTCTCTTCCTTCCCTCTTCGTGCTGGGGGTGTGGAGGAGTAGAAACAAACAAATGAACAAACAACGTGTGTTGGCAGAAAGGAAGAGCATTCTTGCAAATCTCATGGCTTTTACAGTGGGTGGTTTTGTCCTTTTTTCACCCATTTGGGCTGGATAAAACGCATTTGGGCTTGATAAAACGCTGCCGATCAATTTCCGGTCACAATTCAAAGTGTTGGTTATGACCTTTAAAGCCCTTCATGGCATCGGACCAGAATATCTCCGAGACCGCCTTCTGCCGCACGAATCCCAGCGACCGATTAGGTCCCACAGAGTGGGCCTTCTCCGGGTCCTGTCAACTAAACAATGTCGGTTGGCGGGACCCAGGGGAAGAGCCTTCTCTGTGGCGGCCCCGGCCCTCTGGAACCAACTCCCCCCGGAGATTAGAACTGCCCCTACTCTCCCTGCCTTCCGTAAAGCTCTTAAAACCCACCTTTGTCGTCAGGCATGGGGGAACTGAAACACCTCCCCCGGCCACGTACAATTTATGTATGGTATGTTTGTGTGTGTGCTTGTTAATATAGTGGGGTTCTTTTTAAAACTATTTTAAATACTTAAATTTATTGAATTTATTTGGATTTGTACGATTGTTTATATTTTTTGTTGTGAGCTGCCCCGAGTTCGCGGAGAGGGGCGGCATACAAATCTAAATAATAAATAAATAAATAAATAAATAAATAAATAAATAAATAAATAAATAAATAAATAAATAAATAAATAAATAAATAAATAAATAAATAAATAAATTTCACCTAAAATGCAACTCGGTCGTCCCAGATTCCTGGGAGAGAAGGTTATTTATTTTATTTATTTGTTTATTCTTTGTCCAATATACAGTACATATGAAAGAGAATAGACTTTAAGTAATATATATAAAGATAGAAAGTGAGAAAGAAGAGAAGTAGATGGGAGGGAGAGAATATATATAATATAAGTGATAAGGAGAGAATATATATGATATTTGATATATGATATGATATATATGAATATATAAGATATCACGCCTAATCTACAACCATTAACTTATCAGCATACCTCAGCTACATCAACGACCCCAATTGTTACCCCACTGACTCACCAGGAAGTTTCTACACAGCAGGCAATTGCTGAGCCATCAAACCACACCCAGCCACCAGTATTTATAGAAGGAAGGCAGCTCAGGTCTCGCAGTGTTCACCTGAGAACAAGGACAGAAACACCAGCCTGAAGATGACGAGTGAGACCTCGTCGAAACGTCGCCAGAAATTTCCAAATCCTACACAGGAAGAAACCGAATATACCAAGACAGTCATTCACCGAAACGTCGCATAAACATGCAAAATATTACACAGGGCAAAACCCGAACTCAGAACAATCTACATACATATACCCGTGAAAATTTACGAAAACAAATATATAGATAGATAGATAGAAAGATAGATAGATAGATAGATAGATAGATAGATAGATGATAGATAGATAGATAGATAGATAGATAGATAGATAGATAGATAGATAGATAGATAGATAGAGATAAGGAGAGAAAATATATGATATATGAGATAAGGAAAGAAAATTGGAGAGGGGACAATAGACACATCAGTGCACTTATGTACGCCCCTTACTGGCCTCTTAGGAACCTAGAGAGGTCAATCATGGAGAGTCTAAGGGAGAAATGTTGGGGGCTGGGGGCTGACACCACTGAGTCCGGCAATGAGTTCCACGCTTCGACAACTCGATTGTTAAAGTCATATTTTTTACAGTCAAGTTTGGAGCGGTTAATATTAAGTTTGAATCTGTTGCGTGCTCTCGTGTTGTTGCTGTTGAAGCTGAAGTAGTCGTTGACCGGAAGGACGTTGCAGCATATGATCTTGTGGGCAATACTTAAATCGTGTTTTAGGCGCCGCAGTTCTAAGCTTTCAAGATCCAGGATAGTTAGTCTATTTTCGTAAGGTATTCTGTTTCCAGTGGAGGAGTGAAGGGCTCTTCTGGTGAAATACTTTTGGACGTTTTCGAGAGTGTTGATGTCTGAGATGTGGTGTGGGTTCCAGACAGATGAGCTGTATTCGAGAATGGGTCTGGCATAGGTTTTGTAGGCTCTAGTCAGTAGAGAGAGATTGCCAGAGCAGAAGCTACGTAGGATCAGGTTAACAACTCTGGAACAAACCTCGTCTCCTGTGTCAACAGCACGAAACCAACACGAGTCACACCGACTTCTCTTGTCCGTCATGATTTGATCTCTTCACTTCATGAGAATGCTGAAAAATTATGAGCCTTGCAAATGAATTTTCCCTCTTTCCTTAAAATCTCCCAGAGTGGATTTGCTAGACTACGCAAGAAGAGAGGGACATTTTTTTGGGGCCTTCCGATTAGCCTCATTGACCATAATTTAGAGTTGGATGCTATTTTATTTCGCCTGTGAACTTCCCGTTTTCTCTAAAAGCAACACACATAATTCATGGGGAGGAACCGTAAATCAGCCGCTGATGTTTTCTTTCAATTTTAAACCCCCTGGTCCAAATTCTCACCAAGAATCACGCAGAGAGAGCAATTTTTCTCGCCATCAAGACTGTGCAGAACCAAAAGTCCATGAATTTTCCCTTGTTGGCTGAGGATCATGGGATCACAGCCCAACACATCTGGAGGCACCTGGCTCAGTGGTTTAATTATTATTATTATTATTTATTATTATTTATTGGATTTGTATGCCACCCCTCTCCGCAGACTCGGGGCGGCTAACAACAATGGTAAAACAACATATAACAATCCAATTTGATAAAACAATTAAAAACCCTTATTATAAAAAACCAAACATACACACAATACCATGCATAACTTGTAATGCCTAGGGGAAAGAATAACTCAACTCCCCATGCCTGGCGACAAAGGTGGGTCTTAAGAAGTTTGCAAAAGACAAGGAGGGTGGGGGCCGTTCTAATCTCTGGGGGGAGCGGATTCCAGAGGGCCGGGACGCCACAGAGAAGGCTCTTCCCCTGGGGCCCGCCAAACGACATTGTTTGGTCGACGGGACCCGGAGAAGGCCAACACTGTGGGACCTTATCGGCCGCTGGGATTCGTGCGGTAGAAGCCGGTTCCGGATGTATCCTGGCCAATGCCATGTAGGGCTTTAAAGGTCATTACCAACACTTTGAATTGTGACCCGGAAACCGATCGGCAGCCAGTGCAGGCCGCGGAGTGTTGCAGAAATGTGGGTGAATCTAGGAAGCCCCATGATGGCTCTCGCGGCCGCATTCTGCACGATCTGAAGTTTACGAACACTTTTCAAAGGTAGCCCCATGTAGAGAGCATTGCAGTAATCGAACCTCGAGGTGATGAGGGCATGAGTGACTGTGAGCAGTGACTCCCTGTCCAAATAGGGCCGCAACTGGTGCACCAGGCGAACCTGGGCAAACGCCCCCCTCGCCACAGCTGAAAGATGATGTTCCAATGTCAGCTGTGGATTGAGGAGGACACCCAAGTTGCGGACCCTCTCTGAGGGGGTCAATAGTTCCCCCCCAGGGTAATGGATGGACCAGATGGAATTGTCCTTGGGAGGCAAGACTCACAGCCACTCCATCTTGTCTGGGTTGAGTTTGAGTTTGTTGACACCCATCCAGGCCACAACAGCCTCCAGGCACCGGCACATCACTTCCACTGCTTCGTTGACTGGACAATTCTTTCTGGTCTCACGTGTCTTATTCTTTAATGTGCCTCTTTGTTTCTTTGCTTCGTTGTCTGATATCTAAAGCCTGCTTCCAAATTGCTCTCTGATTTTTTTTCCCTATAATCCTTTAGCGTAGTTCCAAACTTTAAATGGATCTAACTGCCTTCGTCTTTTCCCCTCCTTCTTTTTTCCTCCTTCTCCTCCTTGAGTTTGTTTACTTCTTTGATGCATTTATTTATGCAGTACTTATTTGACATCTATTAGACACAAGTACAACCTTCAGGTAGAACAGATAGAAGAAAGTCATAGAAAGACCACCATGGCGATGGCAGAGAAACAAATTCCAGGGTATTCATCACAGTCAAATTCAAACAGCATTAAACATGTATTGGAATAATTGAGTCTTTATTGTCTATTTACATGTACTTAAGAACAGGCGAAGTCAGGTTGCTCCAGCTGATCAGGGGGGAAAACTTGTGGCTTACAGGGTAAAAAGCACTGCCTAACAATAATAAATAATAATAATAATAATTTATTAGATTTGTATGTCGCCTCTCTCCAAAGACTCAGGGCGGTTCACAACAATAATAAAACAGCGTGACAATGTAAACAAATCTAATATTAAAAAGCATCTTAAAAACCCATCATTTAAATACCATGCAACACACGGATACCATACATAAAACTATAAAAGCCTGGGGAGATGTCTCAATTCCCCCATGCCTGGAGATATAGGCGGGTCTTAAGTAATTTGCAAAAGACAAGGAGGGTGGGAGCAGTTCTGATATCTGGGGGGGAGCTGATTCCAGAGGGCGGGGCTGCCACAGAGAAGGCTTTTCCCCTGGGGCCCCGCCAGACGACATTGTTTAGTCAACGGGACCCAGAAAAGGCCAACTCTGTGGGACCTTATCGGCCGCTGGATTCGTGCAGCAGAAGACGATCCCAGAGATATCTGATCCGATGCATGTAGGGCTTTAAAGGTCATTACCAACACTTGAATTGCAACCGGAAACTGATCGGCAGCCAATGCAAGCCACGGAGTGTTGGAGAGACGTGGGCGAACCTAAGTAAACCCCACGATAGCTCTCGCAGCCGCATTCTGCACGATCTGAAGTTTCCGAACACTTTTCAAAGGTAGCCCCATGTAGAGAGCGTTGCAGTAGTCGAACTTCGAGGTGATGAGGGCATGAGTGACTGTGAGCAATGACTCCCTGCCTCCAGTTTTGGTGACCACTAGTGATAGGCGAACTGAACCCACACAATTCGGGTTTGTACCGAATTTTGCGGTGTTCAGTATGCCGAACACGAACCTGAAATTTTTTCAAACTTCAGACAAAGTTCGGGGTCGTGTTCGGCATTCAGAGCTTTGATGTCACGGGCAGGTTGCTAAGGACGCCAAGGTGATCACTTCCTGGATTCCATGGAATCCAGGAAGTGATCACCTTGGCGTCCTTAGCAACCTGCCAGTGACATCAAAGCTCCATCCCTGGAATCCCTTCGTGGGAGGGATTTCCCGTTCGGATTTGGGTTTGGGTTTGGTTCTGGTTCGTCCGGATTTTGCGTAAAGTTCGTCCAAACTTGCCGAATCCGAACACCGTTGGGTTTGCCAATCACTAGTCACCAGAATACAAAAAAGATGTTGAAAGTCTAGAAATACAAAGAGCCACCAAGGTGATTAGGGGACCGGAGGCCAAAGCATATGAAGATTGCTTGCAGGAATTCATCATCAGGAGATCACGTTCACCTTGTTGTAAGAATTGAATTCCTGGAAACCACAAAGCCTTCTCCGGGTCCCGTCAACAAAACAATGTCATTTGGCGGGGCCCAGGGGAAGAGCCTTCTCTGTGGCGGTCCCAGTCCTCTGGAACCAACTCCCCCCGGAGATTAGAATTGCCCCCACCCTTCTTGCCTTCCGTAAGCTCCTTAAAACCCACCTCTGCCGTCAGGCATGGGGGAACTGAGATATTCTTTCCCCCTTGGCCTTTACAATTTATGCATGGTATGTTTGTGTGTATGTCTGTTTGGTTTTACAATAAGAGTTTTTAGTTGTTTTAGTATTGGATTGTTACATGCTGTTTTTTATTACTGTTGTTAGACACCCCAAGTCTACGGAGAGGGGCGGCATACAAATCCAATAAATAAATAAATAAGTAAATAAGTAAATAAATAAATAAACAAGCAAACAAGCAAACAAGTAAATAAGTAAGTAAATAAATGCACACACCATTCTATTAAAAAAAATCCCATTCAAAGTTTCTTATTCGAGATGTAGGCTTAGCACTTCCTAAAATTTAAAATGTCAATTTTCCCCAGCTGTTCGCTTTTATATGGAGGCTGGGAACACTAATTTTCACCAAGGACATCACAATATAAGATAAATTGGCTTGGCTTCCAAATAAACAATGGAAGAGGAAAGTAATTTAAGAGAGCCATTGTTTCCCTGGGTGTCCTCAATTCTCTCTCCACCGTCCCTCCCACTCATTTTAACCTACTGCTAAGCAAACTTTGTACACATTTGAAGCGCAACATTGGATGGGAGATAATAACGGGATGCTACCTCTGCATGCCACCTTCAAATCTCAGGGAGAGAGGGAGAGAAGGATTTAGGGGTAGTGATTTCTGACAGTCTCAAAATGGGTGAACAGTGCGGTCGGGCGGTAGGGAAAACAAGTCGAATGCTTGGCTACATAGCTAGAGGTATAACAAGCAGGAAGAGGGAGATTGTGATCCTGCTGTATAGAGCGCTGGTGAGACCACATTTGGAATACCGTGTTCAGTTCTGGAGACCTGAACTACAAATAATTCTACCCTGTTTCCCCAATAGTAAGACACCCCCAATTGTAAGACGTATCGGGTGTTTCAGGGGGGTCGGCTAATATAAGCCGTACCCCGAAAGTAAGACATATGTCTTACTTTCGGGGAAACACGGGGATATTGCCAGGGGGGGAGCCCGATGACGTCGCTTCCAAGCTCCCCGCGCACCCCTCGCCTTCGCCTCGCCGCGGCGCCACCGCCTCTTCCCCGGCTTGGCAAAGCGAAGGACGGCGCTGGTCCAAAGCGAGCCGAGCGGGCGGCGGCTTGCAGCGAAGGCGCTCGTCCCAGCAACCAAGTCATGCAGAGGCTCGGCTGCAAGCGGCCAGCGAGGCCGACCAGCTCCGAGGCGAGCGGCCGGAGCTGCACCCTCCTTCGCCCGCCTCCTTTCCGGCAGGCAGGTGGGGCTGCCCAACTGCGCAGAGCGGCTCCTCCCCTCCAGACACACGCTTACCCGACACGCGTCTGTGGCTCCACGCGTGCACGCCGCTTGGAGCCCTGAGGTTGAACTTGGAAAAGGGCTCACGAGGCTCCTGTCCCGCGGCTGCCCTTCTGGACTCTGGGGAGATGCCTTCGGGAACGCGACCCTTTCAATTTTTTTCCAATGTAAGACATACCCCGAAAGTAAGACGCAGTGGGGCTTTTGGGGGTAAAAAGAAAGTAAGACACTGTGATACCTTGTCTTACAAACTTAATTGGTTCCAAGATGAGGTTCTTAAGGTGAAAAGTTTGTAAGACGAAACAATGTTTCCCATAGGAATCAATGGAAAAGCGATTAATGCGTGCAAGCCCAAAATCCACCCCGTTTGTCAGCCGAAACACCCGTTTTTGCACTGCTGGGATTCTCCTGAGGCGCCCCTCTATGGGAAACCCCACCTCCAGACTTCTGTTGCCAGCAAAGTGCTCATTTTTGCGCTGCTGGGATTCCCCTGCAGCATCACAAAAACATGGAAGTCCGGAGGTGGTGTTTCCCATGGAGGGGAGCCTCGGGGGAATCCCAGCAGTGCAAAAACTGGTGCTTCGCTGGCAACGGAAGTCCGGAGGCGGGGCATCCCAGCGGTGGTGGTGGAATAGTTTGTAAGAAGAGGTAAGGTGAAAATAGTTTGTAAGAAGAGGCAAAAAAAATCTTAAATCCCGGGTTTGTATCTTGAAAAGTTTGTATGACGAGGCGTTTGTAAGACGAGGTATCACTGTATGCCATATGTGTATATATATATTACACACAGGCACACAAAAATATACATTACAAAAGTACAAAGTTGAATGTGCACAACAGCGTTTGAAATTGATTGCCCATCAGTGTTGCTTCCTCAGTGGACAGTTTTATTCCACAGAAGTTTGATTGACTTGGAGTTATATTGTGTTGTTTAAGTGTTCCCTTTATTTATTTATTTTGAGCAGTGTGTATATATATATATATATACACACACATTATGCAACGTAGAGGATTATTTTCAAGAAAAGTTTTAACAGCTGCCTTCAATGCATTATCTATCATCCACCTAACCAATTTTCAGGGAGCTGTTTAGTATTTTATTCTGGATGTTTAAAAAAGCAACAATTCACAATTGCTGCTCTAGCAATTCTTAAACAAATTGGCTAAGCAAAATGCCTCGCCAAACAATAGAAAGGGGAATACATTGAATAAAGGAGAAAAAATAAGCTTGTCTTCATCTGAAGAGAATCGAATTGAAGCTTTTTAACCTTCCCCATGAGTTCCACGCCGTCGCCTTTTAAAATCAGCTGAAAATCATTTAAAATCAAATTGATTTTGGCTTTTACATTCAGAGGCACTTCGAGCTTTTCACTTTGCGGGTTTTATCGGGGAAAGAACTTCAGCCAAATTGGCTGAAAATCAGTTCGGCGTCTTCTGCTGCTTAGCGGAATTGTCCTCTTTCGATTTCATTGCCAGCCAATCACCCTCCGATTAGCCGGCGGTAGCAAGAGGCAGATTTCATGGGTCTTTTAACAGAGAAATAGGTTGTAATACAATGAAGCATTTGTTTATAACAAGTCGCAAAACTGCTGCCCGTTCTGATATCTACAAACCTCAAAGACAGATGAGTGTGGAAGATAATACATTCCCTCTCGATGAAATACCTTGCGTTCGGAGGGAAAACAAGTCAAAACACCAGAATGTATTTCATGGTTTCTGTCCTTTTCAATATCGAGTAATAAGTAGTTGAATTGGACATTCCTCCGCTTTCCTGTTTTCATCTTTTATGAGGAATCCATTTGGATCTCAAAACTTGACCATCCGACATTATTGGATAGTCAACCTCAAAGCAATCAGATGAAATCATACCACGTTAGAAGCCATACTGCTATTCTCTGATGTCACTCAAACCCACCTGCATTACTTTTCGAGAGAGAGAGAGAAAAAGATTAAAACTTGTAAATATCTTTGTTTTCAACTAACTGCTTTATATTTCTTGGCATGCTATTTAATAAACAGACATTCAGAAACAACCTAAATAAATAAAGTGTTCGGAAACTTCACATCGTGCAGAATGCAGCTGCGAGAGCTATCATGGGCTTTCCTAAATATGCCCATGTCACACCAACACTCCGCAGTCTGCATTGGTTGCCGATCAGTTTCCGGTCACAATTCAAAGTGTTGGTTATGACCTATAAAGCCCTTCATGGCACCGCACCAGAATATCTCCGGGACCGCCTTCTGCCGCGCGAATCCCAGCGACCAGTTAGTTCTCACAGAGTTGGCCTTCTCCGGGTCCCGTCAACTAAACAATGTCATTTGGCGGGACCCAGGGGAAGAGCCTTCTCTGTGGCGGCCCTGACCCTTTGGAACCAACTCCCCCCAGATATCAGAGTTGCCCCCACCCTCCTTGCCTTTTGTAAGCTCCTTAAAACCCACCTCTGTCGTCAGGCATGGGGGAATTGATACTTTTCCCTCCCCCTAGGCTTATAAAATTTATGCATGGTATGCTAGTATGTATGATTGGTTTCTAAATTGGGGTTTTAAATTAACTTAAATATTAGATTTGTTTACATTGTATTATTATTGCTGTGAGCCGCCCCGAGTCTGCGGAGAGGGGCTGCATACAAATCTGATTAATAAATAAATAAATAAATAAACCTGTTGTGGAGCAGAAATCAGAATTGCATACGGCAAACATGAATATTTCATCCATGGGCCACCAGCAACTTCTTACAGTCTTATAGTCTGTAAACCTTTAGTCGCCTAGGTGAATAGATGGCAATATTAAATATTAAATAAACAAACAAACAAATAATATTCTGTTATGTTCTGTCTTGCATGGCAAAGACATTTGTTGAACTGCACAAATGTGAACCAAATGATAATAATAATAATAACAACAATTTATTAGATTTGTAGGCCGCCCCTCTCCGAGGACTCGATATCTTTCAACTGCCAAAATCCAGGCATGAGGCCAAGTGGATCAGATAAATTCCCAAACAGTTGCTTCTCGAGCCAAAGTCTACTTACAAGAATGTTAACTCTATAAATGTCCAGTACTGTATCAAGGTTTGTCAGGCAAAAACACTCTTCACATGCTCCGGAGGCACGAATGTTGGCTTTTTGCAAAGAGCACCTTCATTTCATTTCATTTCATTTCATTTCATTTCATTTATTGGATTTATATGCCGCCCCTCTCCGAAAACTCGGGGCGGCTAACAACAGTCATAAACAATATACAGTAAAAATCCAATACTAAAAACTAACTTAAAACCCCCTAATGTATAAAACCAACATACGTACAAACATACCATACATACAGTTGTATCAGCCTAGGGGGAGAAGAGGTCTTAATTCCCCCAACCTTCCAACTCCTCCCCTTTATATACTCTCTGGGAGTCCAGATTATGCACAGCTGTGCTCACCTCCTCTTTCTGAGCCTCCGTAACTGCTCCTGCCTCCCCTATAGCCTTCTTACCCGTACATTGAGAATCAGATCCCTTATCTCCTCTTCCTCCTCCTCAGACCCTGGCAAAGCCCCAGTTGGGGGCTGCAACTCCCAGTTGAGGGTTCTATAGCATCCAGACTCCGACTCCTCCTCACTGTCTGACTCCTCTGACAGCCACACAGGCTGACCATGCCCATAGGCTTAAAGTCCATTGCCAGAGGGTCTGGCTGCGAGCTGAGCACAACATGTTAAATCTGGGAAGTAGAGAAGGCATCTCTCAGCCCAGCTTGAAGAAAGAGGGAACAACTCATTTATCGCAACGGGCAAATGTTAAACAGAGCATGCCCAATCTAACCTCCCCATCCAAGGAAGCTAGAAAAGGCAGGGGGTTTAACCCTAGAGTACTGGTAAATACAGTGGTACCTCTACCTAAGAATGCCTCTACTTACGAACTTTTCTAGATAGGAACCAGGTGTTCAAGATTTTTTTTGCCTCTTCTCAAGAACCATTTTCCACTTAGAAACCCGAGCCTCTGAAACTGTAATCGGAAACGGTGGGGAGAAGCCTCTGTGGGGCTTTTCGAGGGAATCTCCTGGGAGGAAACAGGGCTGGAAAAGGTAGGGAGAAGCCTCCGTGAGGCCTCTCTAGGAATCTCCTGGGAGGAAACAGGGCCGGAAAAGGCAGGGAGAAGCCTCCGTGGGGCCTCTCTAGGAAATCTCCTGAGAGGAAACAGGGCCGAAAAAGATGGGGAGAAGCCTCCGTGGGGCCTCTCTAGGAATCTCCTGGGAGGAAACTGGGCCTGAAAAGGCAGGGAGAAGCCTCCGTGGGGCCTCTCTAGGAATCTCCTGGGAGGAAACAGTGCCGGAAAAGGCAGGGAGAAGCCTCCATGGGGCCTCTCTAGGAACCTCCTCGGAAATAACAGCCCCCCCCATGGTTTCCCCAATCGCACGCATTATTTGCTTTTACATTGATTCCTATGGGAAAAATGGCTTCTTCTTACAAACTTTTCTACTTAAGAACTTGCTCACGGAACAAATTAAGTTCGTAAGTAGAGGTTACCACTGTATTTCGAAGGGCAGCTTGCATGTGGAGATGCTGAAGAGTTTCTTTTCAATATTCTGTTTTGCATCCGATGGCTTGATGTTGTTTTTAATGAGTTTCAGTTCTTTCACCCCGCCCAGTTTCCCCCCCTCCCGCCCCCAATTCTAACAGAAAGAGAGAAAGGGCTGGAAACAAAGACCAGGAAGTCGCATTAACTGAAACACTCTGGCAACAACATTCTACCAGTCGTGTCTCTCAGCTGTTCGTTTGTGAAATGCTGGTTTCATCCCGTTGACAAGTCCCTTTTTTCATTCTGATAGAAGCAAAATTAGATACCGCCGTCACATCTGCCCCCTACCCTCCTTTCCAAGCAAAGAACGTCACTGCTGGGAGTTTAAAAGAGCTTGCCTGCAACGTAGTCTCTTCCCATCATGGCAAAATGCGATATTAATGTCATTCTGTTTGTATTAAAAATTTGCTTTCAACCCCAGGCTTCCTGTTCCCAGTCGCGATGCCAAGCTTCAAAGGGCAGAAGCAACAGCCCGTCTTTGAGCTCACTTCCCAGTTGCCAGAGATGCTCACCTGAGGGACATCAAGAGGATGAAGTCAGCCTGTCTCTTGGTTGACAGCTCTGTGGCTTTGACTCAACGTCGCTCAGGCAGGGCCAAGCTATCTGCAGGCAAAAATCAGGCGCCGCGGACCCTCCGTTCACCAAGAGTTTAGCACCCAGCATATTGAGGTTCACACCGTCAGGGCAATCCAAAAAAACCAGGTTTTGAATGGATGGAAGGAGCCAGGACGATGTAGAAATGTTCGAGAGGATGACATGCTGTTGTCTCTCTGAAGTTTTGTAACAGCTGCTACATTGACATGTCCCTTGTAAAAAGTAAAATGGCTGAAAGAAATAACTCAATTAGATATTAAGAAAGCACCAGAATTTTTTTTATTGGGCATATCAAATTATAAATACAAAAAAAGATATATATTATTTAATAGTTCATATATTAGTAGCAGATAGGTTAGTTTTTGCACAAAAATGGAAAGATAGTGAGATTCCAAAAGAAACAGATATTCTTAAGAAGATTTTAGACTGTGACGAATTAGATATGATGACGAGACGGTTAAATAATCAAGAAGAATCGGAATTTTATGATATCTGGCAGAAAGTATATATTTGGTGGGAAACAAGGAATAAGAGATAAGTGTGTTGCTATATTATTTTGCATATTTGAATTTAGTATTAGAATTGTATAAGATGGTGATTATTAGTACAAATATACATTTCTTTCATCTCTTTTATTTTTCTTCCCTTTTTTCTCTTTGTTTTTTCATAAAACCTTTTTCTTTTTCATATATATCTTTATAAATTTCAGTACAGATTTAGATTTATACTAAGATTGAAATTTTTACTCTTTATAACAATATGTATTTTACAGATAAACTTTTTACTTTTATATGAAGACTTCTACTTTGAGTGGAGCGACTGTAGCTGCATTAAGTGTTATATGTTTTGTTTGTTGTGTTTGTTACTTTGAAAAAACCAATAAAAATATTATTTTTTAAAAAAGGAAAAAGTGAGGCGAGACAAATCAAGGGGTCCTATTTAAGAGAAATCTGCCCTTCCTTCTGCATTATTTGAAGCCCTCCAGACTTCAATTACTATGTTTAGAAAAATTACAGCTACACCACCTCCAAACTGATTTAACTGTTGTTCATAAAATCATACATCACAATTAACTCCCTGTTAGCGACTACTTCACCTTTAACAACAAAAACACAAGAGACCCACCCTCAAATACAGCTCATCTCTTTGGAACCCATATTGCATCTCAGACATTAACACCCTTGAAAATGTTCAAAGAGCTTCCGGTTTGGTGGAGATCGCGGCAGGACGTGTCTGGCAGGGCTCTGCCAGGCGAATCCCTTCTACCCCCTCCGAAGGTCGCATTTGCGATCGGATCGGGCCCGGATGGCCCGATCCATGAACAGGGGACTCTCCTCTGCCCGAGGACCCATCGCCAGGACTCCGGAGGCAGCGGTTCGTCCCGCAGCTTCGGAGACGGGAGAACCGCTCCTCTTTGACTAAGAGGACCGGCCAGCGCTTTCTCCCCTCACTCAGTGGGAAGAATAAAAATCAAAGAAGAGAAAGTATAAATATTTACATCTACATTGGAAAAGAATATAGCAGAAAAAGGACCTAAGGTAAAAATCTCTATTGTGTTTCGTGTTTAAAGCCAGAAGATCGTAAAAGTTCTAAGTAAAAGTTTTTTTTTCTCCAGGGCGAAAGTGAAAGTTTTTTCTTGTTTAAACTCATCCGCAAATAGCAGCCGGACCTAATTTTTTTTTCTTCACTTTTACTTTTCCATTTTAAACGTGAACTTTGGAACCTATAAAATAATTTTTTGACTTTATGGTTTAACAAAATAGTTTAAATTTGACATGACTATTTAGAAAATTTTAACTGCTAAAGGAAATTCCTAGTGATGATCAGAATTTGTTGTTGATAGTTTTTTAAAATCATAATGTTCTGGACTTAATTTTTGAAGCGGAGGAACACAGTCTTGCTGCCTTTTTTTTTTTTTTCCCTCCTGCTGTTCCTTTTTACAATATGAAATAACTTAATAATTATGAACTAAATGGAATCTAGAAGAGATTGAAATCACTTTTATTTTGGATTACTTATTGTTGGATTAACCTATTTGGAATACTTGCTGAGCCTTTTGGATTATTTGCTGACACCTTTTGGATTATTTGCTGAGAACTCTTTGGTTTAACATCTGCCTGCTGCACGGAAATTAACTTGACTCCATCTTGGGATCTGTTTCTTTGTTCCTGTCTTGAATTTGGAAAATAAACTGACTTCATTTTGAACACAAGCAAGCCTTGGATTTGTTTTACTCTTTGAATTTTGAATTGAAATTAAATATAACTTTGCTTTTGGAGACTTGGATTTTCATCTCTACTTCCTAGCAAAACTACAGGACTTATAAGAAGAACTTAAGTATACAATACTGTTACTGTGTCTTTGAATAATTACCTGTTTTTTTTCCTGATTTTTCTTTGACTTTCTTCCCTATTCTTGGACATTTCTATTACTAGAAGAAGTTTGGTTTGAACTATATGCATTGTTAATAAACCTTGGGTTCCTGCTCTATTCTAAATAGTTGAACTAAAATATTACCCCCCTTTCTTTTCTCTTTGAACAACTCTTTTTACTTCATTTCTTTTTTCCTTCTTTTTTTTCTTCCCTCCTCCTAAAGTTTCCCCTCCAACTTTTTTTCTTCTGTTTTCTACATATAGTTGATATTCCTCCCTTTCTTTTACTTTTTGTCTTCCTTTTACTTGAAAAGGCTAATACCTGTTCTTCTTTTCTGTGGCACTAAATAATAATATTTCTTTTTCCTTTTCTTTCTTCTCCCTTCTTTTTTTTTGAATTCTGTTATTAATTGAATTGTTATTGAATTGGTATAGCCATATTATAAGGGAAACAAAATATATTGAACAGATTTGGAATTTATAGTAATTTTTTTCCCTTTTCACTACATATAAAATTGAAACTAACCTTAAAATTTGAAATAGTGGATTTTAATTTGATAATGTCCCACACCTCAACCCTCGTTAAAACAACAAAAAAACAAACTACACCAACTACCCTATCTCCACAAGTGTCACCGCATTCTTCTCCTTCGCACCAAGTGTTAACCATGTCTACCAAAGACAAAGACAAAGACAAAACAATGCAGTCCAATCTTGCAACTATACATGAGACTTTGAATACTTTGAAGGACTTCATGGTCAAATCACAAGAAGACGCCACTCAACAAAGAGAGGCCATAAAGGAGGAGGCAACACAACAAAGAGAAGCCATAAAGGAGGAGGCAACACAACAAAGAGAAGCCATAAAAGCTGACTTGGCAGAATTTAAAGTGGAGATGGCCCAAATGAAAGCTGATATGGGTGAGATGAAAGACCAGATAAAGCAGATCCAACAAACACTTCAAGAAAGTGACGACCGAGTTAAAAAAGTTGAAGAACAATCTGATAAAAATGAGAAAAGAATGGATTATCTTGAAGGGAGAGCCGATGAGAGATACAGAAGATATGATGAATCTATTATCCAGCTGGAGATGCAACGAGCTTCGTACGGACTTCGATTTCAGAATATAAAAGAGGAAAAAGATGAAGACTTAAAAGTGACTATGGCGGAAATTATTGGAGCTATACTTCAAGAGGACCCCATAGCTTTACAGAGAGAAATCGATGAAGTTTACAGAATCTCGAATAGCTATATCCGTCGGCACAACCTCCCAAGAGAGATACATATTAAGTTTACAAGAAAGGCGTTGCGAGATGAGATACTTCATTACTCAAGAAACTCCCCGCCCCAACGTCAGGGAGTAGAAATAAAGATACTAAAGCAAGTTCCAAGAAGTGTCAGAGAAAACAGAAGAGACTATCATTTTCTAACTAAAATTTTGATCAAAGAAAACATTACTTACCGTTGGCTTATTCCACAAGGACTTTCTCTGACATGGCGCTCTACAAGGTATAAACTGGAAAACGTAGAACAAGCCATGTACTTTCTTGAACAGAGTGGTTTGGGCCACTCCGACTACGCAAGTAAGCAACAAGTGGTCCAACTGCAACTAGTTCAACAGCAACCAGGGGAAAAATCTCCAATTCAGCAAGAAGAAAACCTGGGGGCAACTGCCCAAGTAATAGAGCAGGACCAAGGTGCTAGAAGAGCTCAACCTCAGCGAGAAACCAAAAAACCCATTAAATGACAACGAATAAAGACTTAAAAATCTTTTCCGTAAATGTTAATGGACTTAACGAACCAAGAAAAAGGAAGCAAATTTTTTCTAAAATTAGAAACCAAAATGTTCAGATTGCAATACTACAAGAAGTTCACATTAAAAAAGATAACCAAAAATTACTGTTGAATCCCAAAATTGAAAAAATGTATGCTGCATTAGCAGACCAAAAAAAAAAAGAAGTGTAGTGATGTATGTCAAGAATTCTATAAATTCCAAACAAATATACAAGGATAAAGAGGGTAGGATATTGATCGTACAAGTAGATATTGAACCTAGACCTCTAGTGGTTGTTTCTATTTATGCTCCCAATGAAGACCAAATGACATTTTATAAAAATTTACACCAAATAATAATAGATTTAGCTATTGATAACTTATTGATAATAGGTGATTTCAATGCTATTGCGAATAGACAATTAGACCACTCAGGAGGGGGAGGTAATAAAAAAAGGGGAAAAGGCAAAAAAACAAGAAGAAATTTGCTACCTAGTACTTTTCAAAAAATGAAAACGGAATTATTACTAAGCGATATTTGGAGGGAAAGACACCCTCACAAAAGGCAATTTACCTTTTACTCCAATCCTCACAAAATTTGGACGAGAATTGACATGCTATGGGCACCAAAAACGGTGGCAGAACAAATAAGAGAGGTCGAGATAGACGTCAATACATGGGCTGATCATAACCCAATAGTGGTCTATATGACGATGAATAATAAACAGAACAACTGGCGGATGAATAGGTATATATTAAATGATAAGAAATATAAGGATTGGATTGAAAAGGAATTAAAAATATTTTTTGAAATTAATAAAACATCAGACACTACTCCACAGAATTTATGGGATACAGCTAAAGCGTATATAAGAGGTTTAACAATATCCTATACTGCAAAACACAATAAGGAAAAGAAATTAGCGTACTTACAATTAACAAATGAACTAAAACAATTAGAATCCCTATCGCAGCAACACATTAAGAACAGAGATCTAAAGACAGAAATAAATGTAATCAAACATAAAATTAGAGTTATAGAACAAAACCAATTAACTGAAAAGAGCAAAAGAGCAAAGCAACAATATTTTGAACATGCAAATAAACCTGGCAGATGGCTAGCGTACAAACTTAGAAAACAGAGTCAATCAAAATTAATTCAAAAATTAGAAGATAAAGATGGTAAAATAAAATATGACACAGAAGGTAAGGCAGATATTGTGTATAATTTTTATAAAGAATTATATGCTAAAGATCATGTTATTGAAGATGAAGTTTTTAACTACTTAGAGACTTCAAATTTACCACAAATAACAGAAGACCAACAGGCCACCATGGATGGACCAATAACAATGGAGGAACTCCTAATAACAATTAAAAAACAGAAAAGCAACAAGGCCACAGGCCCAGATGCCATACCTGCAGAATGGTACAAGATAGACAACGAAACAATAAGAAACCATATGTTAGAAACTTTTAATTTATGTAGACTTGAGGGAAAAATCCCCAAATCTTGGTCAGAATCACTGACAACCTTAATACATAAACAGGGTACAGAACCAGAAAAAATTAAAAATTATAGGCCTATATCATTATTAAATGTAGATTATAAGATCTTTATTGCTATTTATGCAGAGAGACTCAAAAGAGTTATAAATGAAATAATACACCAAGACCAAAATGGGTTTCTTCCAGGGAGACAAATTAAAAATAATATTAGAACCGTAATAAACATATTAGAGTACTATGAACAACACCCAGACAAGACGGCATCTTTAATGTTTTTGGACGCTCAAAAAGCCTTCGACAACGTTAATTGGATATTTATAAAAATGCAATTAAATAAAATGAGATTTGGCCCAAAATTTGTTAACCTAATAGATACTATATATTCAAAACAAACAACGAATATAATATTGAATAACAGTCAATTACCAATACTTGACATAAATAAGGGAGTTCGCCAAGGATGTCCTATATCACCATTGTTATTTATTATGACCCTTGAAACCTTATTAATTAAAATAAGAGCGGACCCCAAAATAAAAGGTTTAATCGTAGGAGATGAAACCTATAAACTCCAGGCCTTTGCAGACGATCTAATGTTTATAATTGAAGAACCGACTACAACAGTTCCTACCTTACTACAAACCATTGAACAATATGGAAACGTAGCAGGTCTAAAGATAAACAAAAGCAAAACACATTACTTGACCAAAAATATGAGTAAAACACTAGAAACTAAATTAGAAAGTATTTCTGGAATAAAGACTGTAAAAAAGGTAAAATATTTAGGAATAAATTTAACAGCGAAAACAATAACATTAAAAAATGACAATTATATGAAATTACTAGCAGAAATTAAAAAAGACTTAGCAATGTGGAATAATTTGAAAATATCTTTCTTAGGAAGAATTGCAACAATCAAGATGAACATTTTACCCAAGGTCTTATTTCTTTTTCAGACAATACCAATAAACCCAGGGGGTATCTTTTTAAAAACTTTAACAAACTTAGTTAAAAAATTCATATGACAAGGTAAAAAAGCAAGGATAAAAATGAATTGTTTAGAAGATATTAAAGAAAGAGGAGGATTTGGCCTTCCAAATTGGAAACTATATTACCAGGCCGCTGCATTAACATGGCTTAGAGATTGGATAATTTTAGATAATAAAAGAACACTTGATCTAGAAGGACATGATTTAATGCTTGGATGGCACGCATTTTTATGGTATGATAAGGACAAAAACCATTCATATTTTAAAAGGCACACACTAAGGAAATATTTATTAGAAGTATGGAAAGATATAAAGAAAAATCATTTTTTAAGTATCCCAGACTGGCTAGCTCCTTTAGAAGCAATAACACATCCAAAGTCTATAAAGGATAAGAAAATAACTTATAGATATAAAGAACTATTAAATGATCAGATGAAGTTGAAATCTAGAACTGAATTACAAGAAGAAGGGATAATAATAGATTGGTGGCACTACGCCCAGATCCGATCCAGATATCAGAAGGATAAAACTCTTTACATTTTTAATAAAAGTAAGAATCCTTTAACTACTTTAATTACCACTAATTCAACGAAAATGATAGGGAAAATATACAAATTACTTATCGCTCATAAAAATATAGAGTTGACTTTAAAAAATACCATGATAAGATGGTGTAGAAATATTGGCAAGGAAATAGATATAGACACGTGGGAGAAAGTATGGATTAACAATTGGAAAATGACTAAATCAGTTTCCCTAAAAGAAAATCAAATCAAAATGTTTTATAGATGGCATCTCCCACCAAATAGGATAGCAAAAATGTTTCCCAAAACATCCCCAATATGCTGGAAATGTAAGAAGGATATAGGAACTTATTATCATCAATGGTGGACATGTGGTAAAGCAAAAATATATTGGAAAATGATTGAAAAAATATTAAAAGAAATAATAAAACAAGATATAGACAATACCCCGGAATTTTACTTACTAGGTGTCACAAATCAGACCTACAAGAAAGAAATTTTTTATTTAATTATTCACATATTAACTGCGGCTAGAATAATATATGCGCAAAATTGGAAAGGGGAGGAAATACCCAAGGAAGAAGAGGTCATAGCTAAAATATTAGATTGCGCTGAAATGGATATGATGACAAGAAGATTAAACGATCAAGAGGATACTAAATTTTATGAAACATGGAACAATGTTTATAAATGGATAGATAAGAAAAAATAAGATATATCTTTAGTTGTTTTTCTTTTTTTGTATTAGTTTTTACCTAGGTGATAATAATATTAATATTAGTTTAAAAGGACTTTTTGACGAATATGATATAGTAGTGTATGTATGTATAAGTATAAGCAACATACCAAGATCTTTGATGTATAATAGTTGAATTCAGTTTTATTGTTTGGATTGAAGGTTTGACACTATCTTACTATAGTAATTAGAATTATATTAAAGGCATTTTTTTTGGAAATTATGTTATACTAATCCTACTTAACACTTACATCAAGATCTGTAAAACTTTAACTCAAATTTATTAACTTTTTTTTTTACTATAATAGTTAACATATATTTAACTATGTATTCTTTTCTATATTTGAATGTATACTTTCATAAGAAGCGGGGGAAATATACCCCCACTTTATGTTTATTGTTTGTATGTATTTGTTTGTTTTTATGAAAAATAATAAAAAAATTGAAAAAAAAAAAGAAAATGTTCAAAGATACTTCACAGGAAGAGCCCTTCACTCCTCCACTCGAAACAGAATACCCTACGAAAGTAGACTTAAAATCCTGGGTCTAGAAAGCTTAGAACTACGATGCCTTAAACATGATCTAAGTATTGCCCATAAGATCATAGGTTGCAATGTCCTGCCTGTCAAAGACTACTTCAGCTTCAATCACAACAACACAAGAGCACACAACAGATTAATGCTTAACATTAACCGCTCCAAACTAGACTGTAAAAAATATGACTTTAGTAATCGGGTTGTTGAAGCGTGGAACTCATTACCGGACTCTGTGGTATCATCACCTAACCCCCAACATTTTACCCTTAGACTATCCACGGTTGACCTCTCCAGATTCCTAAGAGGTCACTAAGGGGCGTTACATAAGCGCACTGGAGTGCCTTCCATCCCCTGTCCTATAGTCTCTCCTATATCTCGTATTTCTTCTCTACTATATCCTCTATAACCTTCATTGTGCATTATTGTGTATTGGACTAAATGAATGAATGAATGAATGAATGAATGAATGAATGAATGAATGAATGAATAAATAAATAAATAAATAAATAAGACTGCAGAAAATACGACTTCAGCAATAGAGTGGTCAACGCCTGGAATTCACTACCGGACTCTGTTGTTGCCTCCCCCAACTCCAAAATCTTCAACCATACATTATCTACAATCGACCTCTCCCCTTTTTCTAAGAGGTCTGTAAGGGAGCGTGCATAAGTGCACCTTTGTGCCTACTGTTCCTGTCCTAATGTCTCTTTATCTTTTCTACGTAGCATTAGATTAACCACTCTTGAAGCCTTCTTGGCGATGTTGTTGCGGTGGGCTTAAAAACAGATTTATGCCAGCAGGCCAGGGGACCGTGAGCGATAGTTCCGCTCCAGCCATTAGTATCAATGAGGGATGGTTGATTGTTTTAATTGTATTCTATTTTACCTTGTTTTTTTTACTTTTGTAATTCACCCCAGGACCACAAGGAGAAGGGCGGCCTATAAATCTAATTGGATGGATGGATGGATGGATGGATGGATGGATGGATGGATGGATGGATGGATAGATGGATGGATGGATGGATGAGTAAATAATTCGGCTACGAAGGAAAATTAAATAAACTGAATTACATGGAAGAGCAAACAACCATGCATTGCAATTAAATTCTTTGCTTCAAAAAAATTACCACCCACAATTTAAACCAATAGTTAGTGTTGGGCGAACCCAACAAAGTTCGGGTTCGGGTTCGGCACCCGAATTTTTTTTAAAGTTCGGGTTCGGTGCCCGAACCTGAACCCGAACTTTTGCCAAACTTCCAAGTTCGGCGTTCAGGAGACCGCTGAGAAGCCCCCCCGGCTGTTTCTGAAGGTGATAGCTGGGTGGCGGCACTTCCCAGGACAGCCGGGGAGCTTTCGGCTGGTCGGGAGGTGAAAAAGGAGGTGGGGAATCCCACAAGGAGATTCCAGGGGTGGAGCTTTGACATCACTTCCTGGCCGGCTGAAACAGGGACTCCAGGAAGGACGTCTCAATGACGTCAAAGCTCCTCCCCAGAATCTCCTCGTGGGGTTCCCGACCTCCTTTTGCACCTCCCGACCGGCCGACAGCTCCCCGGCTGTCCTGAGAAGCGCCGCTGCCCAGCTATCACCTTCAGAAACAGCCGGGGTGCTTCTCGGCGGTTCCCGAATGCCAAACTCGGATGTTCAGGAAAAGTTCGGGTTTGGGTTCAGGAGAGTGCCAGGAAGCACCCCGGTTGTTCCGGAAGGTGACAGCTGGGCAGCGGCGCTTCCCGGCGCTGTCCCGAACCCGAACTTTTTGCCGAACTTTTGAAAAAAAATCCGGGTTCAGGTTCGGTATACCGAACCGTGCAAAGTTTGGTACGAACCCGAACTTTGCAGGTTCAGTTCGCCCAACACTACCAATAATGCTCTCAAAACGTAGTCAGGGGAAGGGTTAATGGAAAGAGTATATAGAGGTGAATTGGAAAGGACTTGAACCCCAGGATGGAAAGCAGAGTTTTCCCAAACTACGGTACTAATGGTCCAGGTGAGTCACCACTGAACTGCTTTAAATGTTTGAATAAGAAGAAATGAATGAATTCTCCAGACATTGAGAAGATGGAAATTACTATTGTTTAAAATTGCAAGTCAGGGGTTTTTTTTTCTTAATGAGAACTCCCAGATCTTGGACCACAGAAGACATCTGAAGTTGACAGTTCTGACAAGTAAACTTTAATAGGAGGAAAGGCAGTCCAACAGGTGCAAGGCAATACATCCAGTTTTATTCAGATTTAATTGAAAGTAATAGGAACGTATTGCCAGAAATCCCAGTTGGAGGCCACTGGAAAGAAAAAACAAACCACATTACGTGGGCCTGCTGAAGTTTGCTTGTTTGTTTGTTTATTAAGCATATACAAGGGAGTAGGTATTGATATAAATAAAAAACATTAGCAAGGTAGCTGCAGGTAAATTAGTCACGTAGGACAGTAGGATAGGGACGGTAGGCACAATTATTATTATTATTAATTATTTATTAGATTTGTATGTCCAGTCAACGAAGCAGTGGAAGTGATGTGCCTGTGCCTGGAGGCTGTTGGGGCCTGGATGGGTGTCAACAAACTCAAACTCAATCCAGACAAGACGGAGTGGCTGTGGGTCTTGCCTCCCAAGGACAATTCTATCTGTCCATCCATTACCCTGGGGGGGGGAACTATTGACCCCCTCAGAGAGGGACCGCAACTTGGGCGCCCTCCTCGATCCACAGCTCACATTAGAGAAACATCTTTCAGCTGTGGCGAGGGGGGCGTTTGCCCAGGTTCGCCTGGTGCACCAGTTGCGGCCCTATCTGGACTGGGACTCATTGCTCACAGTCACTCATGCCCTCATCACCTCGAGGCTCGACTACTGTAACGCTCTCTACATGGGGCTACCTTTGAAAAGTGTTCGGAAACTTCAGATCGTGCAGAATGCAGCTGCGAGAGCAATTATGGGCTTCTCTAAGTATGCCCATATTACTCCAACACTCCGCAGTCTGCATTGGTTGCCGATCAGTTTCCAGTCACAATTCAAAGTGTTGGTTATGACCTATGAAGCCCTTCATGGCACCGGACCAGAATACCTTCGGGACCGCCTTCTGCCGCATGAATCCCAGCGAACGATTCGGTCCCACAAAGTCGGCCTTCTTCGGGTCCCGTCGACTAAACAATGTTGTCTGGCGGGACCTAGGGGAAGAGCCTTCTCTGTGGCAGCTCTGACCCTCTGGAACCAGCTCCCCCCTGAGATTAGGATTGCCCCCACCCTCCTTGCCTTTCGCAAACTCCTTAAAACCCACCTCTGCTGACAGGCATGGGGGAACTGAAACATCTCCCCCTTGCCCATATTGTTTTGGTGTTGAATTGATTGTGTGCTTGTTTTTTAATATTCTGGGGTTGTTTTTATGAATTTTTTAGCTTAAAATTGTAATTGGATTGGTGGGTATTGGATTTGTTACTATGTACTGTTTTGCCATTGTTGTGAGCCGACCCGAGTCTGCGGAGAGGGGCGGCATATAAATCCAATAAATCTAATCTAATCTAATCTTGTATGACACCCCTCTCCAAAGACTCGGGGCGGCTTACAACAACAATAATGCAATATACAGACTACAAATCCAATATTAGATAAAAAGCTAAATTTAAAACCCATAAATGTTAAAAACAATCGTTATTGCACAATCACACCATTCTCATGTGTTACAGTCCAAAAACAAAGGTGGGAGGGGGAGATAGTTAGTCCCCCCCCATGCCTGGCAACATAGATAGGTCTTCAACATCTTGCGGAAGGCGGGAAGAGTGGGGGCAATTCGAATCTCCAGGGGGAGTTGATTCCAGAGGGCCGGGGCCGCCACAGAGAAGGCTCTTCCCTTGGGTCCCGCCAAACGGCATTGTTTAGTCGACGGGACCCGGAGAAGGCCAACTCTGTGGGACCTGATTGGCCGCTGGGATTCATGCAGCACGCCCCTTACTGATCTCTTAGGAATGGGGTGAGGTTGACCGCAGATAGTTTAAGGTTAAAGTTTTTGGGGTTTGGGGAAGAAACCACAGAGTCAGGTAATACATTCCAGGCATTGATTACTCTGTTGTTGAAGTCGTATTTTCTGCAGTCAAGTTTGGAGCGGTTTACATTACGTTTGAATTGATTGTGTGCTTGTGTATTGTTGCAGTTGAAGCTGAAGAAATCATTGACAGGTAGGACATTGTGGTAAATGAATTTGTGAAGTACATTTAGGTCAGATTGAAGGCGATGAAGTTCTAGGCTATCTAAGCCCAAAATTTCAAGTCTGGTGGGAGAAGATATTTTGAGCAGAGGAGTTGAGAACTTTTCTTGTGAAATATTTTGGACTCTTTCAATTGTATTGATATCTGATATTATGCAGTGTGGGTTCCAGACAGGTGGGCTGTATACAAGAATTGGTCTAGCAAATGTTATGTCTGCTCTGGTTAGTAGATTAATATTGCCAGAGAAGAAGATGCACAACTCTTAGTGGCTTTTTGGCAATGTTGTTACAATGGGCTCTGGCACTTAGGTCATTAGAATTGAGTACTCCAAGGTCCTTGACAGAGTGAGGTTCATCTATAAGGTGGTGTCCTCCAAGTTTGTATTTTGTGTTCGGTTTCTTTTTGTCAATGTGTAAGACAGAGAATTTGTTGGTGGAGATTTGAAGTTGCTAGTTATTTGACCATTCTGATACATGGTCAAGGTCTTTTTGAAGGGTAGCAGCATTGTCAGTGGTATTAAATAATTTAACTGTCAGCAAAGAAGACACAGCTGCTTGTAATATGATCATAGAGGTCATTTATGTAAAGTATGAATAGGGTTGGTCCTAAAACGCTGCCTTGAGGGACACCACTGTTGACAGATGCAGGATTTGATAGGGCACTCCCTATTTTAACCACTTGTAGTCTGTTTGACAAGAATGCAGTTATCTAATCATGAAGGGGACCTAAGATGCCATAGGATTTGAGTTTCAGAAGAAGTTTGTCATATTCCACTGAGTCAAAGGCTTTACAGAAGTCTATGTAAATTTGTGTCTATTGTTTTACCCTGATTGAGATGTGGGAGTCCATGTGTTTTTGCAGTGTAGGAGTTGCAGGTTACAGGATTCTGAATTCTGAGATTTGTCAGTCATATTGATAGGACCACTTCAGGGATGGGTTACTTCCGGTTCAGACTGGTTTGCTTGAACCAATAGCGATCCACTGGTGATGTCACAATGATGTCACTGAATTGGATAGGTCAGTGCCTGCCCATGCACACCATCTAAAAAAATGTATATGTTTGTGTATTTGTGTGTGTGTGTGTGTGTAACATATTTTTTGCTGATAATGAAAAGGAAGGGAGACTAATATAGATTTATTTCAAGCTATTTTGCTCTCATCAGCTAGCCATACCCTTACCGGGATATATGTACTGCTCAAAAAAATAAAGGGAACATTTAAAAAACAGAATATTTATTTATTTATTTATTTTATTTATTTATTTATTGGATTTGTATGCCGCCCCTCTCCGGAGACTCGGGGCGGCTAACAGCAATAATAAGACAGTGTACAATAATAATCCAATACTAAAAATAATTAAAAACTCATTAATATAAAAACCAGACATACATACAGACATACCATGCATGAAATTGTAAAGGCCTAGGGGGAAAGAGTATCTCAATTCCCCCATGCCTGACGGCAGAGGTGGGTTTTAAGTAGCTTACGAAAGGCAAGGAGCGTGGGGGCAATTCTAATTTCTGGGGAGAGTTGGTTCCAGAGGGCCGGGGCCGCCACAGAGAAGGCTCTTCCCCTGGGTCACACCAAGCGGCATTGTTTAGTTAATGGGACCCAGAGAAGATAACTTCAATTAAATCAAATGTCTGTGAAATCAAACTATCCACTTAGGAAGCAGCACTGATTGACAGTCAATTTCTCATGCTGTTGTGCAAATGGAATAGTTGTGCAAATGAAATATTCAATGAGAATATTTCATTCATTCAGATCTAGGATGTGTTATTTGAGTGTTCCCTGTATTTTTTTGAGCAGTATATACTGTATATTTACGATACCATTAGCAGATTCTTTCTTTAAGTAAACAGAAACAGGAGTTAATTTCATGTCAGCAAAGAGCTGCAGAAAAAGAGCTCCTCATAAAAGAAAATATTATAGTATGCATATGTGTGCACACCTGATACATATATGGGGAATCGGTCACTACTCTAAATGTTAACGATAACAGAGTTGGAAGGGACCTTGGAGGTCATCTATTTATTTTATTTTATTTATTTATTTTGTCCAATACACAATGAGGGTTTTAGTGGGTATATATCTATATACACATAGTAAAATACATGATGAAGGTTATAGAGGAGATACTCATAGTAAAATATATCTAAGAAATAATAGAAAAAAAGATATAGTAATAGAACATATCAATGAAAGAGCAGAAGAAGAAATATAGGAATAGAAGAAAGGTATAGGACAGGGGTCCCCAAACTTTTTACACAAGGGGCCAGTTTACTGTCCCTCAGACTGTTGGAGGGCCGGACTATTAAAAAAAACTATGAACAAATCCCTATGCACACTGCACAAATCTTATTTAAAGTAAAAAGCAAAATGGGAACAAATACAATATTTAAAATAAAGAAGTAATTAAATAATTAAGTAATAAAGTAATTTATACTTCTTTATTAACAAGTAAATTTAAACTTAAATCAAGAAACTCCCTCCATTTCTCCTTCCTTCCTTCCCTCCCTCTCTCCTTCCTCTCCATTTCTCTCTTCCCTCTCTTTTCTTCCTTCTCTCTCATTTGTTTCATTTTCCTCTCCCTCATTTTCTCTCCATCATTTTCTCATTTTTCTCTTTTCTCTCTCTCTCTCACTCTTTCCATCTATCCCCCTTTCTCTCTTCCTCTCTATCTCTCCCTCTTTCTTTCTCTCTCTCTTTCTTTCTCTGTCCCTCTCTCTCTTTCTCTCTCTTTCTCTCACTCATTCTCTTTCTCTCTCCCTCTTTGTATCTCTCACTCTTTCTCTCCCTCTCTCTCTATCTCGCTCCTATCCTCCCCGCCCCTTGCCTCTGTACCGCCTCCTCGCTCAGCAGCAGACCACGGTGAGTTGACAGGAGATTCGGGAGCTTATTATATCTATTGATAAAATCTCGTGGGCTGCCGCGGGCCAGATAAATTGCCTCAGCGGGTCGCATCCGGCCCCCGGGCCGTAGTTTGGGGAGCGCTGGTATAGGAGATATAGGAGAGCAATAGGACAGGAGACGGAAGGCACTCTAGTGCACTTGTACTCGCCCCTTACTGACCTCTTAGGAATCTGGATAGGTCAACTGTAGATAATCTAAGGGTAAAGTATTGGGGGTTTGGGGGTGCTTGGAGGCTGTTGGGGTCTGGATGGGTGTCAACAGACTCAAACTCAACCCTGATAAGACGGAGTGGCTGTGGGTTTTGCCTCCCAAGGACAATTCCATCTGTCCGTCCATTACCCTGCAGGGGAATCACTAACCCCCTCAGAGAGGGTCCGCAACTTGGGCATCCTCCTCGATCTACAGCTCACATTAGAGAAACATCTTTCAGCTGTGGCGAGGGGGGCGTTTGCCCAGGTTCGATTGGTGCATCAGTTGCGGCCCTATTTGGACCGGGAGTCACTGCTCACAGTCACTCATGCCCTCATCACCTCGAGGTTCGACTACTGTAATGCTCTCTACATGGGGCTACCTTTGAAAAGTGTTCGGAAACTTCAGATCATGCAAAATGCAGCTGCGAGAGCAATCATGGGCTTCCCTAAATACGCCCATGTCACACCAACACTCCGCAGTCTGCATTGGTTGCCGATCAGTTTCCGGTCACAATTCAAAGTGTTGGTTATGACCTATAAAGCCCTTCATGGCACCGGACCAGAATATCTCCGGGACCGCCTTCTGCCGCACAAATCCCAGCGACCAGTTAGGTCCCACAGAGTTGGCATTCTCCGGGTCCCGTCAACTAAACAATGTCGTTTGGCGGGACCCAGGGGAAGAGCCTTCTCTGTGGCAGCCCCAACCCTTTGGAACCAACTCCCCCCAGATATCAGAGTTGCCCCCACCCACCTAGCCTTTCGTAAGCTCCTTAAAACCCACCTCTGTCGTCAGGCATGGGGGAATTGATACTTGCCCTCCCCCTAGGCTTATAAAATTTATGCATGGTATGCTAGTATGTATGATTGGTTTCTAAATTGGGGTTTTAAATTAACTTAAATATTAGATTTGTTTACATTGTATTATTATTGCTGTGAGCCGCCCCGAGTCTGCGGAGAGGGGCGGCATACAAATCTGATTAATAAATAAATAAATAAATGACACTATGGAGTCCAGTAATGAGTTCCATGCTTCGACAACTCGGTTACTGAAGTCATATTTTTTACAGTCAACCCTCTGCTCATGCAGGAGACCTATACTAGGGATTTGAACCACCAAACTGCCGACCTTTCTGATTGACAAAGCTCAGTATCTTAGCAACTGCGCCACCTAGTATAGGGTTAACTTTGCCATCTTCCCTCTTATCTGTTTAGATCAACTTTAAGACTTGAGAACTTCATTTTCCAGAATTCCCTAACCGGCCATGTCTAGGAGTTGAAGTCCACAAGTCTTAAATTTGAGGTTTGAGACCCCTGCTTTAGATAACGATATTTGCAATGGGAAATGTGTCAGACAGACCATAATTCACATCTAAGTCCTGGCCTATTGAGTGGGAAGTGGTTTTCTCCTAGATAAGTGAAGGGAAAACCGCAGCCTGAATCATTTTTAGACTGTACATCAGAATAACTTATTAATTCACCATACATATAACTCATTCCCAAGACAGAAAGATTTACAATAATGAATGATTCAGTCATTTATATTGCTCTACTTTGTTGGGCTGATATCTTATGACATCCTTCATTACATATTAGGCTTCTAGGTACCATTTCTTGTAATAAATCTATCTCTGCACTCAATTGTTGGCTGTATCTTGTTTGAAATTAATTAATATCAAATTGCTTGGAAATTTATTTGCTGGAACACCCATAACACTTATTAGGCAGTGTTTATTTAACCGATCACCTTCTATTTATTTATTTTTTTTAAATTGCAGAGTTAAAAAGCAGCTTTAAACTTTTGCAGCAACAATGTTAGAAACATAGAAGTCTGACGGCAGAAAAAGACCTCCTGGTCCATCTAGTCTGCCCTTATACTATTTTCCGTATTTTATCTTAGGATGGATATGTGTTTATCCCAGGCATGTTTAAATTCAGTTACTGTGGATTTACCAACCACGTCTGCTGGAAGTTTGTTCCAAGGATCTACTACTCTTTCAGTGAAATAATATTTTCTCACGTTGCTTTTGATCTTTCCCCCAACTAACTTCAGATTGTGTCCCCTTGTTCTTGTGTTCACTTTCCTATTAAAAACACTTCTCTCCTGAACCTTATTTAACCCTTTAACATATTTAAATGTTTCGATCATGTCCCCCCCTTTTCCATCTGTCCTCCAGACTATACAGATTGAGTTCATGAAGTTTTTCCTGATACGTTTTATGCTTAAGACCTTCCACCATTCTTGTAGCCCGTCTTTGGACCCGTTCAATTTTGTCAATATCTTTTTGTAGGTGAGGTCTCCAGAACTGGACACAGTATTATTCCAAATGTGGTCTCACCAGCGCTCTATATAAGGGGATCACAAACTCCCTCTTCCTGCTTGTACTTATCATTGTTTTTATACTTTTATCTGATATTAATCCCCACTGGATTTAAAAATCTTCACTGCAAATTGTAGCCAGGCCTGGAAACAGTTGGAGGCAATTTTCATAGATAAGAACCCAAGGAGTATCAACAGTTTGCCAATGACGTAGTTCACCAATTAAACATTCAACAGTGCTAATAAATTTAAAGCTCTGAACCTGTACTGAATTCAGTGGAGGGCCGACTTGAATGGGATTGTGTCATATGGATCTATATTCCAAAGCTGGTCTCCCTAAATTAAGTGGAGATTGCTTCCATTAATAATTGTGAGAGAAAACAGACCGCAAACATATCCAAAAAGGGAAGGCGGCAGAGAAACAGAGGTTTCCCAGATTGTCTTCAAAGAACAATCTTTGGCCCAGTTCCATTCACACCTGGAAAATACCTGGCAACATTTAATATCCCCCTCCCCATATAGATAAACGAGCTAAGCTCCTGTATTGATTAACATCAGGAAAGATTTCAAGGGATGCATGGAACAGCTGTAGAAGGCTACATCCTAGTCAAAAATAAAATTGTACAGTATTTGGCTAAATGTGTGCTGTGAAGGCTGTTGGAAAACTTTTTAAGTAAGTAGTAGAGAAGAGGAGAGAAGAGGAGAGGAGAAGAGAAGAGAACTGTTGTGGTTAGCTCTGGCCCAGCTCCTGCCCCAAGGACTGTGGATGTGGGGGAGACATCCACATGCTGCAGGCCTGTTTGCCCCCCCCTCCCCCGTGGAATCTGCTGATGAAGGCTCCTCTGACCAAGAAGACATGAGTGACAGGGAGGAGGAGAGTGTGGCTCAGAAGGAGATAAATTATCTAGCTCCTCCTTGGATTCGGAACAAGAGTTAATGATACAGCCACGCATGTGGAGAGCGATGCATAGGCAACAACAACTGAGAGATGATTATCAAAGAAAATGAGGCCACCTGTGGTTGGGTGGGGCTGTGGTCATTAGCGAGGCTGCTATCAAAGAGCAGCCTGTGGGTTTGGCCATTGTGGAGGATTATCTGATCGTTGTGTTTCGTGACTGCTTTACTGACTTTGACCTTTTGTGTGCTGATTTTTCCCCGCTTTGAAACTAAACCAGGGCAAAGTGTGTTTCACTTCGTGAAAGAAGAAGGACTGTGAATTGCCTCACAGCTGCAAGCTAAGTATCACAGAACTGATAAGGGACTTGTACAAATTACGTTTGTTTGGAGACAAGTGCTCTTTGCTATACCAAAAGAGGACTTAGTTTAAGTGAATTTTCATTATAAAGAACATTGTTTTGAATTTTCAAACGTGTGTGTGTGTGTGAAATTTGTACCTGTGAATTTTTGGGAGAAGTCTACCAGAGAGCCCGACAGAACAGAGAACAAAACAGAACAATTGAGTGGGAAGGGACCTTGTAGATCATTGAGACCAGGGATAGGCAAAGTTTATTTATTTTATTTATTAGATTTGTATGCCGCCCCTCTCTGAAGACTCGGGGCGGCTCACAACAATAATAAAAACAATATTCTAGCGAAAACAAATCTAATATTTAAAAAGCACATAAAAACCCTATCATATTTAAAAAGCAAACAACACATACATACCCAAACATAAATATAAAAAAAAGCCTGGGGGAAAGGTGTCTCAACTCCCCCATGCCTGGTGGTATAGATGGGTCTTGAGTAATTTACAAAAGACAAGGCGGGTGGGGCAGTTCTAATCTCCAGGGGGAGCTGGTTCCAGAGGTTCGGGGCCGCCACAGAGAAGGCTCTTCCCCTGGGACCCGCCAAACGACATTGTTTAGTCGACGGGACCCTTAGAAGGCCAACTCTGTGGGACCTAATCGGTCGCTGGGATTTGTGCGGCAGAAGGCGGTCCCAGAGATATGTTAGTATATTCCTACATTTCCAAATCTCAACGTTCTTCTTAGATTTTTAAAACGTTAGTATTTTAAAGATGTTTCCCTAGAACCAGACATGGTTGAACTCAATGGAGCTGACACCAGTGCAAACATGCCCTGAATGGATTGAGCTGACAGTAGTTCTTCTGAGCCCCCAAAATTCCTTGCTTTGAGGTTTTAAAAAGTTGACTGCGGCAGTCATCTGGAATAATCTTCTTTTTATGTCAATGAAATATAACGTTACTTACCAGCCAACATAAATTAAACCTTCTTTAGAGTTGTTAGAACAGGATAGGAAAAACAACCTCAGATTATTTCGGTCATATGTGCCTCTTCATTTAATTCATATGTTACCAGGATCTGCAAAAACCATCAACCTTGAGACTTCAGTCAGCTTTATGGAGACCAGGCGTAGTCGGGTTTTCATTTTTCTTCCTTTGGTTATTTGAATTAATATTAAATTTGATTCTCTGCACCATAGTGAAATTTAAGCAAAATCAATTTTGGGCTTGGGTAATTTATTAAGACTTTGCACATATTGCTTCTGGAGAGTAATATCGTTTTTTTCCTTCCCATCGTCTCTCCCAATAAATTTTACCCGGCACTTATTTTCAAAATTATATATGTAAATATATATAATTTTTTTTTTCTGTTGGATCAACCTGGTATATTGAAGGAACGTCACAGCTCCTTTGTGCCTGTAGACCCAACCCAGGGCCATTTGAAGGCAGTTAATTTATTCATAGCTGTTCTGTAGACTCTTCCCAAAAATTCACAGGTACAAATTTCAGACACACACACGTTTGAAAATTCAAAACAATGTTCTTTATAATGAAAATTCACTTAAGCTAAGCCCTCTTTTGGTATAGCAAAGAGCACTTGTCTCCAAACAAACTGGTAATTTGTACAAGTCCCTTATCAGTTCTGTGATACTTAGCTTGCAGCTGTGAGGCAATTCACAGTCCTTCCAAAGCGGGGAAAAATCAGCACACAAAAGGTCAAAGTCAGAAAAGCAGTCACGAAACACAACGGTCAGATAATCCTCCACAATGGCCAAACCCACAGGCTGCTCTTTATAGCAGCCTCACTAATGACCACAGCCCCACCCAACCACAGGTGAACTCATTTTCTTTGATAATAATCTCTCAGTTGTTGCTGCCTATGCATCACTCTGCGCATGCGTGGCTGTATATCATTAACTCTTGTTCTGAATCCAAGGAGGAGCTAGATAATTGATCTCCTTCTGAACTGTCTGCCACACTCTCCTCCTCCCTGTCACTCATGTCTTCTTGGTCAGAGGAGCCTTCATCAGCAGATTCCACCGGGGGCAAAACAGGCCTGCAGCATGTGGATGTCTCCCCCACATCCACAGTCCTTGGGGCAGGAGCTGGGCCAGAGCTAACCACAACAATAGCCAACAAACTATGTTCTGTATATATCACATTATATATGTGTGGTACATATATATAATTATGTATATAAGGTCTTTATCTTCCCCTTTTCTCCTCTCAAATTGCAATAGCAACCACAATTCTATTGGTGGGAGTGAAGCTTGTTTGCAAAAACTGATGACTCACCTTCAGAGTTTAGAAGATCTTTTAAATGCTATTGAGTTATAGCAGCTTTGTAGCTAGGGAGTTTCCTCAAATAATAGCTGTTCTGCTCAGGCCTAATCGGATCGGAACAAAAGAGCACCCACTCACAGAAAATTCAAACCAAAACACATCTATATTTAAAAATGATTTGTAGAAAACAAGGTCAGGCTTTTAGTCTATGTTGACAGTGTTCCCGGTTAAATTTTTTAATAGATAAGGAGCAAATTGTGGATGGGATCCAAATCTAATTTAAACATTCCTCAGTGTTCTAATGTCCTTCAAACATGCACACTCACGAATCTTCAGATTTTCCTCAGACAGCTACATCTCTGCATGATGAGCTTAAAGGAATAACAGCAGTTTGCCAGCAAAGCATTTCTGGAACCCCAGATCGAGGACCTCCACCATTACAAATGTTGAAACTTTCCCCCTTTTCCCCCATAAATCCTCACTTGTATACTGTCTGCGTGTGATCAACTGTTTCCTAGAGATATTCACTGGCTAGACTTTCTTTCATAGAGATCTCACCTTCTAGAACTTTCCCCATAAAGATTTGCTTTGTGAACTCCTGGCCCGAACATCTAATACAGGCTCCTGATCCCCAATGCTACCTTCCTCCTCCGAGTCAGACATTGCCATCATTGGGGCTTCTACAGTCTCTGGTTGTTCCCCAGGTATCGTAGGTTCCAATTCTCCCTCACTCTCACTCCAGCCTGGGGTACTAAGACGGACCTGGTTCATCCTCCTCAGAATTTGTAAGTAACTGAGTTGGTCGGGGACCACTCACAACAATAACCACCAAGATTTTTTTTCCAAATGACTAAACAAATATGTATAATGCTTACTGAATATAGGGGAGAGAGGCATTGAGGGTTACACAGTATGAGCAATTTGTTTAATAATTTTTTAATAGAATGGAAGGGAATGGAAGAGAAGAGAAGATGGAATAGAATAGAATGGGATGGGATGGGATGGAAGGGAAGGGAAGAGAAGATGGAATAGAATAGAATGGGATGGGATGGGATGGAAGGGAAGGGAAGGGAAGGGAAGGGAAGAGAAGATGGAATAGAATAGAATGGGATGGGATGGGATGGAAGGGAAGGGAAGGGAAGAGAAGATGGAATAGAATAGAATGGGATGGGATGGAAGGGAAGGGAAGGGAAGAGAAGAGAAGATGGAATAGAATGGGATGGGATGGGATGGGATGGGATGGGATGGAAGGGAAGGGAAGAGAAGATGGAATAGAATAGGATGGGATGGGATGGAAGGGAAGGGAAGGGAAGAGAAGAGAAGATGGAAGAGAATAGAATGGGATGGGATGGGATGGAAGGGAAGGGAAGGGAAGAGAAGAGGGAATAGAATAGAATGGGATGGGTTGGGATGGAAGAGAAGAGAAGATGGAATAGAATAGAATGGAATGAGATGGGATGGGATGGAAAGGAAGGGAAGGGAAGAGAAGAGAAGATGGAATAGAATAGGATGGGATGGGATGGAAGAGAAGAGAAGAGAAGATGGAATAGAATAGAATGGAATGGGATGGGATAGGATGGAAGGGAAGGGAAGGAAGAGAGGAGAAGAGAAGAGAAGAGAAGAGAAGATGGAATAGAATAGAATGGGATGGGATGGGATGGAAGGGAAGGGAAGAGAAGAGAAGATGGAATAGAATAGAATGGGATGGGATGGGATGGGATGGAAGGGAAGAGAAGAGAAGAGAAGAGAAGAAGAGGAAGAGAAGAGAAGATGGAATAGAATGGGATGGGATGGGATGGAAGGGAAGGGAAGAGAAGAGAAGAGAAGAGAAGAGAAGAGAAGATGGAATAGAATAGAATGGGATGGGATGGAAGGGAAGGGAAGAGAAGAGAAGAGAAGATGGAATAGGATGGGATGGGATGGAAGAGAAGAGAAGAGAAGATGGAATAGAATAGAATGGGATGGGATGGGATAGGATGGAAGGGAAGGGAAGGGAAGAGAGGAGAAGAGAAGAGAAGAGAAGAGAAGATGGAATAGAATAGAATGGGATGGGATGGGATGGGATGGAAGGGAAGGGAAGAGAAGAGAAGATGGAATAGAATAGAATGGGATGGGATGGGATGGGATGGGATGGAAGGGAAGAGAAGAGAAGAGAAGAGAAGAAGAGAAGAGAAGATGGAATAGAATGGGATGGGATGGGATGGAAGGGAAGGGAAGAGAAGAGAAGAGAAGAGAAGAGAAGATGGAATAGAATAGAATGGGATGGGATGGAAGGGAAGGGAAGAGAAGAGAAGAGAAGATGGAATAGGATGGGATGGGATGGAAGAGAAGAGAAGAGAAGATGGAATAGAATAGAATGGGATGGGATGGGATAGGATGGAAGGGAAGGGAAGGGAAGAGAGGAGAAGAGAAGAGAAGAGAAGAGAAGAGAAGATGGAATAGAATAGAATGGGATGGGATGGGATGGAAGGGAAGGGAAGAGAAGAGAAGATGGAATAGAATAGAATGGGATGGGATGGGATGGGATGGAAGGGAAGAGAAGAGAAGAGAAGAGAAGAAGAGAAGAGAAGAGAAGATGGAATAGAATGGGATGGGATGGGATGGAAGGGAAGGGAAGAGAAGAGAAGAGAAGAGAAGATGGAATAGAATGGGATGGGATGGGATGGAAGGGAAGGGAAGAGAAGAGAAGAGAAGAGAAGATGGAATAGGATGGGATGGGATGGAAGAGAAGAGAAGAGAAGATGGAATAGAATAGAATGGGATGGGATGGGATAGGATGGAAGGGAAGGGAAGGGAAGGGAAGAGAGGAGAAGAGAAGAGAAGAGAAGAGAAGAGAAGAGAAGATGGAATAGAATAGAATGGGATGGGATGGGATGGGATGGAAGGGAAGGGAAGAGAAGAGAAGATGGAATAGAATAGAATGGGATGGGATGGGATGGAAGGGAAGAGAAGAGAAGAGAAGAGAAGAAGAGAAGAGAAGAGAAGATGGAATAGAATGGGATGGGATGGGATGGAAGGGAAGGGAAGAGAAGAGAAGAGAAGAGAAGATGGAATAGAATAGAATGGGATGGGATGGAAGGGAAGGGAAGAGAAGAGAAGAGAAGAGAAGATGGAATAGGATGGGATGGGATGGAAGAGAAGAGAAGAGAAGATGGAATAGAATAGAATGGGATGGGATGGAAGAGAATAGAATAGAATAGAATAGAATAGAATAGAATAGAAGTCTTCTAGTCCAGTCCCATGTCAAGCAGCAGAATCTATACCAGGGGTAGACAAAGTTGGCTCTTCTATGACTTATGGTCTTCAGCTCCCCGAATTCCTGAACCAATCATGCTAGCTCAGGACTTCTGGGAGTTGAGGTCCACATGTCATAGAGGAGCCAACTTTGCCTACCCCTGACCTATACAATTTCAGACAAGAGACTGTCGAGTCTTTAAAAACCTCCAGGAATGGAGCACCCACAATTTCTGAAGGCAAGTTGTCCCACTGGTTAATTGTCCTCACTGTTAGGATGTTTCTCCTTAATTCCAGGTTGCTTCTCTCTTTGATCTCTTTCCAACCCTTGTTTCTTGTCCTGCCCTCTGGTGCTTTGGAGAATAATGTGAACCCCTTTTCTTCGGAGCAGCCCCTCAAGTACTGAAATACTGCTATCGTGTCACCCCTAATTCTTTATTTTCTTTAAACTAGACAGACCCCAAAATCTGCAGCCATTCTACATATGGTTTAGTCTCCGGGCCTTGGATCATCTTATTTGCTCTTTTTTGAACTTTTTCCAAAGTCTCAACCTCTTTTTCGTAGCACAGTGACCAAAAACTTTGGGGATAAGAGGTTTCCCATTGTTCCAGGAACTGTCAAATTCAGAGAATGGAAGATAGAAACATAGAAACATAGAAGACTGACGGCAGAAAAAGACCTCATGGTCCATCTAGTCTGCCCTTATACTATTTCCTGTGTTTTATCTTAGGATGGATATATGTTTATCCCAGGCATGTTTAAATTCAGTTACTGTGGATTTACCAACCACGTCTGTTGGAAGTTTGTTCCAAGGATCTACTAGTCTTTCAGTAAAATAATATTTCCTCACGTTGCTTTTGATCTTTCCCCCAACTAACTTCAGATTGTGTCCCCTTGTTCTTGTGTTCACTTTCCTATTAAAAACACTTCCCTCCTGAACCTTATTTAACCCTTTAACATATTTAAATGTTTCAATCATGTCCCCCATATTCCTTCTGTCCTCCAGACTATACAGATTGAGTTCCTTAAGTCTTTCCTGATATGTTTTATGCTTAAGACCTTCCACCATTCTTGTATTTATTTATTTATTTATTTATTTATTTATTTATTTATTTATTTATTTATTTATTTATTTATTTATTTATTTATTTTGTCCAATACACAATGAGGGTTTTAGTGGGTATATATATACATTGTAAAATACATAATTAAGGTTATAGAGGAGATACTCATAGTAAAATATATCAATGAAAGAATAGAAGAGATATAGGAATAGAAGAAAGGTATAGGAGATATAGGAGAGCAATAGGACAGAGGACGGAAGGCACTCTAGCGCACTTGTACTCGCCCCTTACTGTAGCCCGTCTTTGGGCCCGTTCAATTTTGTCAATATCTTTTTGTAGGTGAGGTCTCCAGAACTGAACACAGTCTTCCAAATGTGGTCTCACCAGCGCTCTATATAAGGGGATCACAATCTCCCTCTTCTTGCTTGTTATACCTCTAGCTATGCAGCCAAGCATCCTACTTGCTTTTCCTACTGCCCGACCACACTGCTCACCCATTTTGAGACTGTCAGAAATCACGACCCCTAAATCCTTCTCTTCTGAAGTTTTTGCTGACACAGAACTGCCAATGCAATACTCAGATTGAGGATTCCTTCTCCCCAAGTGCATTATTTTACATTATTTTACATGGTTGGATTATTATTATTATTATCAGTCCGTTGGAAGTTAGACCTGATGGGCCCACATGTATTCTCAGTGTTTTGAGGTTGGCAGACAAATTTCTTCTAATTATCTCCAGGTTTAGCGAGAGATCAAAACATTTCCGTGTGAAAGTATCCCAAGTGATTCCCCCCCCCCTTCCTGGAGTAGTATCAGGTGCCTGACAAATTCAAGCAACAAAGGAGATACCAGCTAGGCATAACCATCTGCACCACGTAGCTACAACTGCATAGTCTCAAACACCCTTCTCGATCTGGTGCTATCCAGATGGCTTATCAATTACAACTTCTAGAGTTTCCTGGCTGAGTTAAGAGTTCCAGCAGGGCAACATGCTAACTCCCAAGTATCCCAAATTTCTGGAAATCAGATGGTCCCAGAAGCCAGGCTGCATAACTTCAAATTTTCTTCCATTACGTTCAGCCTGGACAATGTCTATTCGGATACAAAAGCTTGATAAATGCTGTTCAGTATTTAAGAGTCTCTCTCTCTCTCTCCTACGATCCGTCTGTTAAACTACTGAAGTTTGCAGATGATACAACAGTGATCGGACTCATTCGAGACAATGATGAATCCGCATACAGACGGGAAGTTGAACAACTATCCTTGTGGTGTGACCAGAACAATCTAGAACTGAACACACTCAAAACCGTAGAAATGGTGGTAGACTTTAAGAGAAACCCTTCCACCCTTCCACCTCTCAAAATACTAGACAACACAGTATCAACAGTAGAGACCTTCAAATTTCTAGGTTCTATCATATCTCAAGACCTAAAATGGTCACCTAACATCAAAAACATCATCAAAAAAGCACAACAAAGAATGTTCTTTCTGCGCCAGCTCAGGAAGCTCAAACTGCCCAAGGAGCTGCTGATTCAGTTCTACAGAGGAATCATTGAGTCTGTCATCTGCACCTCTATAACTGTCTGGTTTGGTGCTGCAACCCAACAGGACCGACACAGACTTCAGAGGAGAATCAGAATTGCAGAAAAAACAATTGCTGCCAATCTGCCTTCCATTGAGGACCTGTATACTGCACGAGTCAAAAAGAGGGCGGGTAAAATATTTACTGACCCCTCACATCCTGGACACAAACTGTTTCAACTCCTACCCTCAAAATGTCGCTACAGAGCACTGCACACCAAGACAACTAGACACAAGAACAGTTTTTTCCCGAACGCCATCACTCTACTAAACAAATAATTCCCTCAACACTGTCAGACTTTCTACTAAATCTGCACTTCTATTCTACTAGTTTTTCTCATCATTCCTTGCACCCATTTCCTCCCATGTTGACTGTATGACTGTAACTTGTTGCTTATATCCTAAGATTTTTATTAATGTTGCTTCTTCATTGCTTATTTGACCCCTATGACAATCATTAAGTGTTGTACCACATGATTCTTGACAAATGTATATTTTATTTTATGTACGCTGAGAGCATATGCACCATGACAAATTCCTTGTGTGTCCAATCACACTTGGCCAATAAAAATTCTATTCTATTCTATCCCACCCCTTTTCTTTTTCCTTCTTTCCTTCTTCTTGACTATGACTATGGTCTGTCTAGTTTAAAGAAAATAAAGAATTAGGGGTGACTATGTCACAAAGGTGTTGGATCAAGGTGGTGCCGTGGATATTGCCTATCTGGACTTCAGCAAAGCCTTTGATACGGTTCTACATAAAGAGCTGATAGATAAATTAGTGAAGATTGGACTTAATCCCTGGATAGTTCGGTGGGTTTCAAGCTGGCGGAAGCATAGACATCAGAGAGTTATTGTTAATGGCGAGTATTCTGAGCAGAGACAGGTTACAAGCGGTGTGCCACAAGGGTCTGTTCTGGGTCCTATTCTTTTTAATATGTTTGTGAGTGACATAGGAGAAGGTTTGGTAGGGAAGGTTTGCCTATTTGCCGATGACTCTAAAGTGTGCAATAGGGTTGATATTCCTGGAGGGGTCTGTAATATGGTAAATGATTTAGCTTTACTAGATAAATGGTCAAAGCAATGGAAACTGCAGTTTAATGTTAACAAATGTAAAATGATGCACTTGGGGAAAAGGAATCCTCAATCTGAGTACTGTATTGCATTGGCAGTTCTGTGTTAGCAAAAACTTCAGAAGAGAAGGATTTAGGGATAGTGATTTCTGACAGTCTCAAAATGGGTGAGCAGTGTGGTCGGGCAGTAGGAAAAGCAAGTAAGATGCTTGGCTGCAGAGCTAGAGGTATAACAAGCAGGAAGAGGGAGATTGTGATCCCCTTATATAGAGCGCTGGTGAGACCCCATTTGGAATACTGTGTTCAGTTCTGGAGACCTCACCTACAAAAAGATATTGACAAATTTGAACGGGTCCAAAGATGGGCTACAAGAATGGTGGAAGGTCTTAAGCATAAAACATATCAGGAAAGACTTCATGAACTCAATCTGCAAGTCTAGAAGACAGAAGGGAGAGGGGGGACATGATCAAAACATTTAAATATGTTAAAGGGTTAAATAAGGTTCAGGGGGGAAGTGTTTTTAATAGGAAAGTGAACACAAGAACAAGGGGGCACAATCTGAAGTTAGTTGGGGGAAAGATCAAAAGCAACGTGAGAGAATATTATTTCACTGAAAGAGTAGTAGATCCTTGGAACAAACTTCCAGCAGACATGGTTGGTAAATCCACAGTAACTGAATTTAAACATGCCTGGGATAAACATATATCCATTGTAAGATAAAATACAGGAAATAGTATAAGGACAGAGTAGATGGACCATGAGGTCTTTTTCTGCCGTCAGACTTCTATGTTTCTATGTTTCTATGTTTCTTTCTGTCACGGAGAAAGTATGGGGGTCGCCCAAAAAGTAATGCACCACATTTTTTTTCTCAGCCTACAGTAACGGTACAAATGCAAAACTTTAGATATTCATTATTTGAATTGTCAGGAGTGCGTGTGTAAATTTTGTGTTTCTTCAGATGGATAGTGTAGCTGCAGCAGTGTTTCGAAATGGCGTTTGTGAGTGATGTAAGTTACAAGTAGCCTGTCGTCATTGAATTCCTCACTGTGGAGAAAGAAACTGTTGGGAACATTCACAAACGTTTGTGTACAGTTTATGGAGAATCTGCAGTCGACAGAAGTACGGTTAGTCGCTGGGCACAGAGGGTGAAGCCATTAGAGGTGATTCACACAGTGCAGAAATGGCTTCGTGAGCAGAACAAGGAGTGGCACCAACAGGGCATACACGCCCTTGTGTCTCGCTGGAGGAAGGTCATAGAACGGGACGGAGATTATGTGGAAAAATAGGGAGTGTAGAAGAAACATCATTCTTTCTTGTGTGTAAGTTTCTTTGCGTTCAATAAATAATTGTTGAAGAAAAAAATGTGCTGCATTACTTTCTGGGCGACCCTCGTATTTATCATGGTTGAAAGAACTACATTGGGTAAGAAGATCGTGCAGAATGCAGCTGCGAGAGCAATCATGGGCTTCCCTAGGTATGCCCATGTCACACCATCACTCCGCAGTCTGCATTGGTTGCCGATCAGTTTCCGGTCACAATTCAAAGTGTTGGTTATGACCTATAAAGCCCTTCATGGCACCGGGCCAGATTATCTCCGGGACCGCCTTCTGCCGCACGAATCCCAGCGACCAGTTAGGTCCCACAGAGTGGGCCTTCTCCGGGTCCCGTCGACTAAGCAATGTCGGTTGGCAGGGCCCAGGGGAAGAGCCTTCTCTGTGGCGGCCCCAGCCCTCTGGAACCAACTCTCCCCAGAGATTAGAATAGCCCCCACCCTCCTTGCCTTTCGTAAGCTCCTCAAAACCCACCTCTGCCGTCAGGCTTGGGGGAACTAAGATAATCTTTCCCCCTAGGCTTCTACAATTTATGCATGGTATGTTTGTATGTATGATTGGTTTTATAAAAAGGGTTTTTAGCTGTTTTAGTATTGGATTTTTACATTCTGTTTTTGTCATTGTTGTTAGCCGCCCCGAGTCCACAGAGGGGCAGCATAAAAATCCAATAGATAGATAGATAGATAGATAGATAGATAGATAGATAGATAGATAGATAGATAGGTAGGTAGGTAGGTAGGTAGGTAGGTAGGTAGGTAGGTAGGTAGGTAGATAGATAGATAGATAGATAGATAGATAGATAGATAGATAGATAGATAGATAGATAGATAGATAGATAGATAGATAGATAGATAGATAGATAGATAATGATAGATAGATGATAGATGATAGATAGATAGATAGATAGATAGATAGATTGATAGAGAGAGAGAGAGAGAGAGAGAGATGATAGATGATAGATAGATAGATAGATAGATAATAGATAGATAGATAGATGATAGATAGATAGATAGATAGATAGATAGATAGATAGATAGATAGATAGATAGATAGATAGATAGATAGATAGATAGATAGATAGATAGATGATAGATGATAGAGAGAGAGAGAGGGAGAGAGAGAGATGATAGATGATAGATGATAGATAGATAGATAGATAGATAGATGATAGATAGATAGATAGATGATAGATAGATAGATAGATGATAGATAGATGATAGATAGATAGATGATAGATGATAGATAGAGAGGGAGAGGGAGAGAGAGAGATGATAGATGATAGATAGATAGATAGATAGATAGATAGATAGATAGATAGATAGATAGATAGATAGATAGATAAAGATGGGAAATCTTTTAACGAGGAAGAAAGAAGAGAGAAGAGTTTCAATACTCTTTTGAAGAATGAAATAATTTTCTCTTCCACATTATTAAGGCAAACACAGTATGATGTGTGTAGAAATAAAATGCTACTTTAAAGCAAGGACTGATGGAAAGTGATGGCCTGTCTGAAGCAGAAAGTGGTACCTCTAGACTAACTATCTCTGGCAAAAAATAAATCCAGACAGAGCGAAAAAACACATGTGCCTTTTAAAGGGAATGGTTTACATTCCCCCCTATCAACTCTCATTCACTTCTTTCTATCTGCTAATTCACAGCTTTGCCCTTTATTTTGCAAAGGCAGCTAAGGGGGGGTGGGAAATCCGCCCGCCCAGCCCTACTCACTGGAGAACAGTACTCTGAGGAGGAAAACCACCAGGTTTGGCCTTCGCCGAAACAAAGCTCTCTGAAAAAGCACATTTTAATTGGAGCCAAACAAAGACAGATCACCTCCATCCATCTCTGTTTTGAGGATAAAAGTGGAGGATTAGAATGTTCAGCGAGAGAAGGAACTCGTAAATCTCACCTTCTTGGTTTATGTCCTTCAATCTAAATGCAGCCGGCTATTTTGGTTTTAAGGGGATGGAATTTTCTCAGAGTTTTTGCGGTTTTCGCAGAGACTTGGGGGTGATCCTAACCCCAGGAAATATAGTCTCCCTAAAATGGATTTAACTGGTGGGAATGGGACCTTCTTAGATAATGGAATGGAATAGGAATAGAATAGAATAGAATAGAACTACATGGCATTGGGCCAGAATACATCCGGAACCGCCTTCTACTGCACGAATCCCAGCGGCCGATAAGGTCCCACAGAGTTGACCTTCTCCGGGTCCCGTCGACCAAACAATGTCGTTTGGCGGGCCCCAGGGGAAGAGCCTTCTCTTTGGTGGCCCCGGCCCTCTGGAATCAACTGCCCCCAGAGATTAGAACGGCCCCCACCCTCCTTGTCTTTCGGAAATTACTCAAGACCCACCTTTGTCGCCAGGCATGGGGGAGTTAAGATATTCCTTCCCCTAGGCCATTATAACTTATTTATTTATTTATTATTTATTTATTATTTAGATTTGTATGCCTCCCCTCTCCACAGACTCGGGGCAGCTCACAGCAAGACACAACAATTCATAACAAATCCAAATAACTTTAAAATATTTTAAAAAGAACCCCATTTTTCTAACGAACACACACACAAACATACCATGCATAAATTGTACATGCCCGGGGGAGGTATTTCAGTTCCCCCATGCCTGACGACAAAGGTGGGTTTTAAGGAGTTTACGGAAGGCAGGGAGAGTAGGGGCAGTTCTAATCTCTGAGGGGAGTTGGTTCCAGAGAGTCGGGGCCGCCACAGAGAAGGCTCTTCCCCTGGGCCCGCCAACCGACATTGTTTAGTTGACGGGACCCGGAGAAGGCCCACTCTGTGGGACCTAATCGGTCGCTGGGATTCGTGAGGCATGGTATGTTTGTGTGTGTGTATGTTTGGTTTTTATAATAAGGGTTTTTAGTTGTTTTATTAAATTGGATTGTTAAATTTTGTTTTTTATCATTGCTGTTAGCCGCCCCGAGTCTGTGGAGAGGGGCGGCATACAAATCCAATAAATAATAATAATAATAATAATAATAATAATAATAATAATAATAATAATAATAATAATACAATAATAATAATAAGAAGGAGAATAGAATAGAATAGAATAGAACAGAATAGAATAGAATAGAATAGAATAGAATAGAGTAGAATTTTATTGGCCAATGTGATTGGACGCACAAGGAATGTCTTTGGTACATATACTCTTAGTGTGCATAAAAGAAAAGATACATTTACCAAGAATCATGAGGTACAGCACTTAATGTTTGCCATAGGTTCAAATAAGCAATCAGGAAACAACATTAATATAAATTGTAAGGATACAAGCAACAAAATCACAGTCATACAGTCAAAAGAGGGAGAATATGGGTGATGGGAATGATGAGAAGACTAATAGTAGTGCAGTCTTAGTGAATAGCTTGGCAGTGTTGAGGGAATTATTTGTTTAGTAGAGTGATGGCATTTGGGAGAAAAAAAACTGTTCTTGTGTTTAGTTGTTCTGGTGTGCAGGGTTCTATAGCATTGTTTTGAGAGTTGGAGCTGAAATAGTTTATGTCCAGGATGTGAGGGGTCACATAAACTTAATATTAACCGCTCCAAACTTGATTGTAAAAAATATGACTTCAGTAACCGAGTTGTCGAAGCGTGGAACTCATTACCGGACTCCATAGTGTCATCCCCAAACCCCCAACACTTTACACTTAGATTATCTACGGTTGACCTCTCCAGATTCCTAAGAGGTCAGTAAGGGGCGACTCCAAGTGCACTAGAGTGCCTTCCGTCCCCTGTCCTATTGCTCTCCTATATCTCCTCTACCTTTCTTCCATTCCTATATCTCTTCTTCTATTCTTTCATTGATATGTTCTATTCCTATATCTTCTTCTATTCTTTCTTAGATATATTTTACTATGAGTATATCCTCTATAACCTTCATCGTGTATTTTACTATGTTTATACCCACTAAAACCCTCATTGTGCATTGGACAAAATCAATCAATCAATCAATCAATAGATAAGTAGACTTCAAGGCCATAGCATGGAAACATACCCTGAGCCAACCTGAACGGGCTGAGGGGATGCGTTTGCAGCCCACAGGCGGCTGTTGAGCCAGACCACTGCCCTCTTTGAAGCTGTGACACCTGCTCTTTCTCCCCGAGATAATGAGATTTGGCTCCTCCAAAGTACCCATGTGCGGTCACAGCGAGCTCTGTTTGGAAACAGGGCATAATCATCACTTTGCAGTATGTCCTGATGGTTTCAACCATTCGACACCTGTCCTTCTGGCAAATCCCTTCTGGTCACCAAGGAGAAGCAGGCAGAAAACTTCTTTCTTCCCCTCAAATTTAGCTCGGAGTTCCGTCATTCATATTCAAGGTAGTTTTCCTAAAGTCAGTTAAACGTTGTTCCAACTCTGTAGCGTCATCACCTCACTCCCCCAAAACTTTACTCTTAGGCTCTCCACTGTTGACCTCTCCCGGTTCCTAAGAGGTCAGTAAGGGGCATGCATAAGTGTCTTCCTTCCCCTATCCTAAGGTTTCTCTCTCACTAGTATCATGTATATAAACATTGTTATAACTTTGTATACTACCAATTCATACTTGACAAAATATAAATGAATAGAGAAATAGAGAAAGAAAGAAAGAAAGAAAGAAAGAAAGAAGGAAGGAAGGAAGGAAAGAAAAAAGAAAGAAAGAGAAAGGGAGCGGGGAGGGAGCGGGAGGGAGGGAGGGAAGGAAGGAAGGAAGGAAGAAAAGATAGGAAGGAAGGAAGGAAAGAAAGAGAGGAAGGAAGGAAGGAAGGAAGGAAGGAAGAGGGGGGAGGGAGGGAGAGGGAGCGGGGAGGGAGTGGGGAGGGAGCGAGAGGGAGGGAAGAAAAGATAGGAAGGAAGGAAGGAAAGAAGGAAAGAAAGAAAGATAGGAAGGAAGGAAGGAAGGAAGGAAGGAAGGAAGAAAGAAAGAAAGAAAGAAAGAAAGAAAGAAAGAAAGAAAGAAAGAAAGAAAGCCTTTGAACTGGACATCAGAATACTACCTTACAGTTTAGCCTGATCAATTTGTCATTACATATATTTTTAGCATGCTTGTAGTCCCTGACTTAGAAACATTAATTTAGTGACTCTTTGAATGGCATTGAAAGAAGTGACTTGTAACTGGTCCTACATCCCTATAGCCATTGAAGCATCCCTACAAGCCACAACCTAATTGGAGAGATGCGATATGAATTGACGGTCTGAATTGTTTCAAAAGTTGGAGAAGGCAGCCCAGACGATTTCAGCAACAGAGTGGTCAACGCCTGGAATTCACTACCGGACTCTGTTGTTTCTTCCCCCAATCCCAAAATCCACAACCTTACATTATCTACAATAGACCTCCCCCTTTTCTAAGAGGTCTGTAAGGGGCGTGCATAAGTGCACCTTTGTGCCTTCTGTTCCTGTCCTAATGTCTTTTTATCGTTTCTATCTCTACTTTATACCTACATTATGTTAAACATACTACAATACAATACTATAGTTGTATGACAAATAAATAAATAAATAATATTTATTTTATTGATTGGATTTGTATGCCGCCCCTCTCCGGGGACTCGGGGCGGCTCACAACACATATAGAATATATAGTAAAACAATTTGATCCAATTAATTAAAATTAAAAGACTTTAAAAGATCCTAAAAACTTTTTAAAAACCCATTCAATTTATCATTCACTCAATAGGTCACTCTAAATCCACTCGTTGGTCAGGGGGAGAGATCTAGTGGCCCTAGGCCTGATGGCAAAGATAAGTTTTCAAACTTTTTTGGAAAGCAAGCAAAGCAGTATACAAGTAATATAAATATAAATGACCTTTTCAGACTGAAGTGAATGCTGAAAGCACCTTCAAATTACAACAGAGCTACCAATATTTCTAGTAGCAAAAAATTTTGGAAGAAAATGCAGTGCCTAATGTCCCTGTCCTTCTGTCTTATTATCCTTTCTATTACTACGTTCTACTTATGTTATGTTACGTTAATATATACTATAATACTGGTCTGGATGGGTGTCAACAGACTCAAACTCAACCCTGATAAGACGGAGTGGCTGTGGGTTTTGCCTCCCAAGGACAATTCCATCTGTCCGTCCATCACCCTGGGGGGGAAAATATTGACCCCCTCGGAGAGGGTCCGCAACTTGGGCGTCCTCCTTGATCCACAGTTCACATTAGAGAAACATCTTTTGGCTGTGGCGAGGGGGGCGTTTGCCCACGTTCGCCTGGTGCACCAGTTGCGGCCCTATCTGGATCGGGACTCACTACTCACAGTCACTCATGGCCTCATCAGCTCAAGGCTCGACTAGTGTAACGCTCTCTACATGGGGCTACCTTTGAAAAGTGTTCGGAAACTTCAGATCGTGCAGAATGCAGCTGCGAGAGCAATCATGGGCTTTCCCAAGTATGCCCATGTTACACCAACACTCCGCAGTCTGCATTGGTTGCCGATCAGTTTCCGGTCACAATTCAAAGTGTTGGTTATGATCTATAAAGCCCTTCATGGCACTGGATCAGATTATCTCCGGGACCGCCTTCTGCTGCACAAATCCCAGCGACCAGTTAGGTCCCACAGAGTGGATCTTCTCCGGGTCCCATCAACCAAACAATGTCGTTTGGCGGGGCCCAGGGGAAGAGACTTATCTGTGGCAGCCCCGGCCCTAAGGAACCAACTCCTCCGGGAGATTAGAATTGCCCCCACCCTCCTCGACTTTCGTAAGCTCCTTAAAACCCACCTCTGCCGTCAGGCATTGGGGAACTGAGATATTCTTTCCCCCTAGGCCTTTACAATTTATGCATGTTATGTTGGTATGTTTGTTTGGTGTTACAATAAGGGTTTTTTAGTTGTTTTAGTATTGGATTGTTACATGCTGTTTTTATTACTGTTGTTTGCCGCCCTGAGTCTACGGAGAGGGGCGGCATACAAATCCAATAAGTAAGTAAGTAAGTAAGTAAGTAAGTAAGTAAGTAAGTAAGTAAGTAAGTAAGTAAATAAGTAAGTAAGTAAGTAAGTTAATAAGTGTTGTGATTCCGTCCGAGGCCCCTCAGGGAACGGCTGATCTTCTGTCGGTTTCCTGCTCAGAGGGGGAGGATGAGGAACAGGAGGTGCAGGCAGACGAGGAGGAGGAATCTCAGGCTGAGGAAGAGGGGGAACAGCCAGAGGCCCCCGAGAGGGAGCTCTCCCCAGCAAGCAGCCTGGATTCCTTAGAGGAAAATGCACAAGCAATAATCGATCTGCGACAGAGAAGAGCAACACAAAGAAGGGACCAATTAGCTAGGTACTTTCAGCACTAAAGAGGCAACAGCTGGGTTTGGGTGTGGTGCTCTCTGGAAAGGCTAAAAGGCAGACCCACCCTTCCTGGCTTGTGGAGTATTATCTTTGGGAGTCCTGGGACCTGGCTGTGCTCTTTGGCGTCTTGGAATTCTGGTTTGTGACTTTGAATACTGAAACCTTGGGGGGGGAAAGGTGGGGGGTCTTATGCTCTACAGTGGTGGGTGTGCCAGCAAGAAGTCTGCTGTATTGTCTGGACATCAGGACTCTGCTGTAAAGTCTCATAACCTGCCTGTGGGGAAGAACAGGTTTTTCTCTGTGTTTATTTTTCAAGCTATAAAGTACTTTTGCTTTTACCAGCGTGTCTGGCTGTTTTTTCCAGTTGGTGTTGAGGTCTGGGGGCACCCAGACAGAACAGTAAGTAAGTAAGTAAGTTAGTAAGTAAGTAAGTAAGTAAGTAAGTAAGTAAGTAAGTAAGTAAGTAAATTAATTATTTATTTATTTAAAAAACTGGCTGAAACCAAAATGAACTAAACCCAGAAAACCAGCTTGAGTGGCACCAGCTTGAACCCTTCACCTTTCAAAGAGGGAGAAAGAAAGGCATTGCCTGAGAAAACAGCTGCAGAAAGGAATGGAAAAAGTAGAGTAGTTTTTCAACGTTGACCAGTTTCTAGGGAACCAAGTTCCTCTGGCTAACTCACACGCATTCCATCCTTCCTGCACAAATCTTCTTGACAGACTAACCAAGCAACTGATTGATCTTTTACTGCCCGCCTTCCACAGGATGAGGCCTTTTGTCCATTCCTGACCATCCCAGCTGGTCAGGAACATATGGTCTGAACACCCCACTGGGACCCATCCTTCAACCTCACAAGGCCCGTCCAACATCTACTTAGATGCAGGAAACAGTAGGTAATATCCTTATGCTGTGCAGTAAGGGAAGGAATAGCATCTACTGCCTTCCAGGAGAAAACAAAATTTCTCTACTCAAAGGTAAGAGGCATCATCCCACCCAAAGAGAGCCACGGTGGTGCAGCAGGTAGAGTTCTGTACTGCAGGCCACTGAAGCTGACTGTAGATCTGTAGTCAGCGGTTCAAATCTCATCACCGGCTCAAGGTTGACAGATGGATAGATAGATAGATAGATAGATAGATAGATAGATAGATAGATAGATAGATAGATGATTGATGATAGATAGATAGATAGATAGATAGATAGATAGATAGATAGATAGATAGATAGATAGATAGATAGATACTGTAGATAGATGATTTATGATAGATAGATAGATAGATAGATAGATAGATAGATAGATAGATAGATACTGTAGATAGATGATTTATGATAGATAGATAGATAGATAGATACTGTAGATAGATGATTGATGATAGATAGATAGATAGATAGATAGATAGATAGATAGATAGATAGATAGATAGATAGATAGATAGATAGATAGATAGATACTGTGGATAGATGATTGATGATAGATAGATAGATAATAGATAGATAGATAATAGATAGATAGATAGATAGATAGATAGATAGATAGAGAGAGAGAGAGAGAGAGAGAGAGAGAGAGAGAGATAGATAGATAGATAGATAGATAGATAGATAGATAGATAGATAGATAGATAGATAGATAGATAATTTCTCTAGCTGCTTCTCCTCAATTCTGCTGTCTCCTGGGATTGCGATGTCGATGATCCATACTTTCTTTTTCTCCACAATCAGGATGTCTGGTGTGTTATGCTTCAGAATTTGGTCAGTCAGAAGTCGGAAGCCCCACAGTAGTTTTGCTTGCTCATTTTCGACCACTTTTTCGGGCTTATGATCCCACCAGTTCTTTGCCACTGGTAAATGGTAGTTCCGGCACAAGTTCCAGTGGATCATCTGTGCCACAGCATCGTGTCTATGCTTGTAGTCAGTCTGTGCGATCTTTTTGCAGCAGCTGAGTATGTGATCGATTGTTTCATCTGTTTCTTTACAGAGTCTGCACTTTGGATCGTCTGTTGATTTTTCAATTCTGGCTTTGAAAAGCATTTGTTCTAATGACCTGTTCTTGTGCCGCCAGTATTAGTCCTTCTGTCTCCTTTTTGAGTGTTCCACTTGTAAGCCATGACCAGGTCTTTTCTTTATCCACTTTGCCTTCAATCTTCTCCAAGAACTGGCCATGCAATGCTTTGTTGTTGTTGTTGTTGTTGTTATTTATTTGTTTGTTTGTTTGTTTACTTACTTACTTACTTACTTACTTACTTACTTACTTACTTACTTACTTACTTACTTACTTATTTGATTTGTATGCCGCCCCTCTCCGCAGACTCGGGGCGGCTAACAACAGTAATAAAACAGTATATGACAATAATCCAATACTAAAAACAGTTAATAACCCATTATATAAAAACCAAGCATACATACATTATTATGTTCCTCCATCGTGATACCAGATTTATTCAGGCTCTAAATGCTCCATCTGCAAAGTGCTACTCTGCCCTTACTATGACCCCCCCTGCTTTTACCACGTCTCTTTGTACTAGACTAATTAAAACAATGAGGAACATCCCCGACTGCTCAAGAGTCGGTGAAATTTCACTGACGACTTTGCAAGGAGGTTTTGATTTGGATCCTTTTCTTCTCTTTCGCCCTCTCCCCTTCCCTCCTCCCCATCTTGCTGGTTTTTGTTTTCATCTGTCGATCCATCACAGGGTGGACATCACACGTTGCCTCCAACTCTGTGGAAGTGCCATCTGGCTCTACCCTGTGGTATAAACATTTGCAAACTGCAGCCCCGCCATCCAGGAACAAGCTGTTTGAATCATCGTGAACAGAGGGACCAAGCAACTGAGATTTTGATGGAACTTAGCTGCGAGGTGGGGGAGAAAACCCCAACTTTGGCTGGTCAGTAACAACCAACTTTAAATTCCCTAGCTAAATTAACCCCTCGTTATCTTTAGGTAATGTAGACCAGTATTTTTCAACCAGTGTGCCGCGGCACACTAGTGTGCCGTGAGGCATGGTCAGGTGTGCTGCGAAGCTCAGAGAGAGAAAGAAAACAAGAGAGAGAGAAAGAGAGAGAGAGAGAGAAAGCAAGCAAGAGAGAGAGAGAAAGAAAACAGAGAGAGAGAGAGAAAGCAAGAGAGAGAAAAAGAAAGAGAACGAGAGAGAGAGAGAAAGAAAGGAAGAGAGAAAGAAAACAAGAGAGAGAGAGAGAAAGAAAGAGAGAGCAAGAGAGAGAGAGAGAGAAAGCAATCAAGAGAGAGAGAAAGAAAACAGAGAGAGAGAGAAAGCAAGAGAGGGAAAAAGAAAGAGAACGAGAGAGAGAGAGAAAGAAAGGAAGAGAGAAAGAGAACAAGAGAGAAAGAGAAAGTAAGAGAGAGAGAGAGAAAGACATAGAGGGAGGTAGGGAGGGAGAGAGAAAGGGAGCAAACAAGAGGAAGGAAGGAAGAGAGAAAGAAAGAGGGAAGGAGAGAGAAAAAAGAGAAAGATAGAGAAAGAGGGAGGGAGGGAGAGAGAAATAGAGCGAAAGGAAGAGAGAGAGAGAGAATTTTTTTGTCCAAACTTTTTTTAGCCGCCCCCCCCCCCCCATCCCCACTCAATGTGCTCCATGGTTTTGTAAAGGTAAAAAATGTGCCACGGCTCAAAAAAGGTTGAAAATCACTGATGTAGACGACATTCTGCAATGGACTTTTCCCTCCCATTTTTGTTTGCTCCACCTGAGCCGTGATTTGAAAAGGGCTCTTGGGTCTTCCACCTGCCAGTTGGCCTCTTTTGGGGGTGTCATTTTGCTCTGCAGTGACACCTGGACATTCAGGTTTAATTGTGCTCCTGTTCAGACAACCACAGACGGCCTTGGTCCATTCTTCTGGGCCCCTGCCGTTCAGTTGGTGCCAAGAATCTATCATGTCACGTATTTTGAAAAACTTACATCCCACTTCGCTCAGTCCAAAAGCTTAGCAGAAGGAAAGTCTTTTAACCTTTCAAAATATGGAACAGATTCCATTTGGATGACTGGGGGCAGTGGGCGCTTCATAAATAAAGGGCTTCTACAAGCCTGCCTGTCGACGACTACTTCAGCTTCAACCACAACAAAATAAGAGCACACAACAGATTTAAACTTAATATGAACCGCTCCAAACTTGACTGTAAAAAATACGACTTCAGTAACCGACTTGTCGAAGCGTGGAACTCATTACCAGACTCCAAAGTGTCATCCCCAAACCCCCAACACTTTACCCTTAGATTATCTACAGTTGACCTATCCAGATTCCTAAGAGGTCAGTAAGGGGCGAGTACAAGTGCACTAGAGTGCCTTCCGTCCCCTGTCCTATTGCTCTCCTATATCTCCTATACCTTTCTTCTATTCCTATATCTCTTCTTCTATTCTTTCATTGATATGTTCTATTACTATACCTTCTTTTCTATTATTTCTTAGATATATTTTACTATGAGTATCTCCTCTATAACCTTCATCATATATTTTACTATGTGTATATACATATACATATATACACCCACTAAAACTCTGTATTGGACAAAATAAATAAATAAATAAATAAATAAAATAAAATAAATGAGCAAACTGTCAGCATTGGCGACACCATGTTGGGTGGGTGCAGCTAACCCAGTCCTTCTCAAATATTTATTTACTTCCTGAATCCCAGCAGCCGATTAGGTCCCACAGAGTGGGCCTTCTCCGGGTCCCGTCGACTAAGCAATGTCGTCTGGCGGGGCCCAGGGGAAGAGCGTTCTCTGTGTCGGCCCCGGCCCTCTGGAACCATTTCCTCCCCGAAATCAGAACTGCCCCCAACCTCCTTGCCTTTCGTAAGTTGTTGAAAACTCACCTTTGCCGCCAGGCATGGGGAAATTGACACCTCCCCTAACTACTTGGTTTATGTATGGTTTGATTGGGTTGTGTGATTATTTTATTAATAAGGGATTAAAATTGTGTTTTTAAATATTGGATTTGTACATTGCTTATTATTGTTATTTTACGGAAAGAGTAGTAGATAGACCTCATGGTCCATCTAGTCTGCCCTTATACTATGTCTTGCATTTTATCTTAGGATGGATATATGTTTATCCCAGGCATGTTTAAATTCAGTTATTGTGGATTTACCAACCACGTCTGCTGGAAGTTTGTTCCAAGCATCTACTACTCTTTCAATAGAATAATATTTGCTCATGTTGCTTTTGATCTTTCCCCCAACTAACTTCAGATTGTGTCCCCTTGTTCTCGTGTTCACTTTCCTATTAAAAACACTTCCCTCCTGGACCTTATTTAACCCTTTAATATATTTAAATGTTTCGATCATGTCCCCCCTTTTCCTTCTGTCCTCCAGACTATACAGATTGAGTTCATGAAGTCTTTCCTGATGAAGTTTTATGCTTAAGACCTTCCACCATTTTTGTAGCCCGTCTTTGGACCCATTCAATTTTATCCATATTTTTTTGTAGGTGAGGTTTCCAGAACTGAACACAGTATTCCAAATGGGGTCTCACCAGCGCTCTATACAGCGGGATCACAATCTCCCTCTTCCTTGTTATACCTCTAGCTATGCAGCCAAGCATCCTACTTGCTTTTCCTACTGCCCGACCACACTGTTCACCCATTTTGAGACTGTCAGAAATCATTAATCCTACCATGAGATTTACCATTTACCATGAGTTACCATGAGAATTTCAGCCCTCACCTCAGCCTGGTGGTTTATTTTTTATTTATTTATTTATTCATTTGTCCAATACATAAATACATAGGAAGAAAATAGACATGTGATAATATAAAAGAGGGTGAAGGTGAACTTAGGGGAGAGGATATATGAAAGGAAGAGAATATATAAGATAGGTGAAAGAAAGGAAAGACAATTGGACAGGGGACGAAAGACACACCAGTGCACTTATGTATTCCCCTTACTGGCCTCTTAGGAACCTGGAGAGGTCAATCGTGGAGAGTCTAAGGGAGAAGTGTTGGGGGTTAGGGGTTGACACAATTGAGTCCGGTAATGAGTTCCAAGCTTCGATAACTCGATTGTTGAAATCATATTTTTTACAGTCAAGTTTGGCGCGGTTCGTATTAAGTTTGAATCTGTTGTGTGCTCTTGTGTTATTGCGGTTGAAGCTGAAGTAGTCATTGACTGGTAAGACATTGCAGCATATGATCTTGTGGGCAATACTCAGATCGTGTTTTAGGCGTCGTAGTTCTAGGTTCTGCAAGACTGACTTTTATATCCAAGGTTTTTCCCTTCTCTGTTTCCAAATTCTAAGCCAAAAACAAAAAACAAATCGCGAATGCTGGCTGGGGAATTCTGGGAGTTGGAGTCCAGATATCTTCAAGTGGCCAAGGTTGGGAAACACTGGTATAAACCACTGTTCAAAGCAATGGAAACTGCAGTTTAATGTTTCCAAATGTAAACTAATGCACTTGGGGAAAAGGAATCCTCAATCTGAGTATTGTATTGGCAGTTCTGTGTTAGCAAATACTTCAGAAGAAAAGGATTTAGGGGTAGTGATTTCTGACAGTCTCAAAATGGGTGAACAGTGCAGTCAGGCGGTAGGGAAAGCAAGTCAGATGCTTGGCTGCATAGCTAGAGGTATAACAAGCAGGAAGAGGGAAATTATGATCCCGCTATATAGAATGCTGGTGAGACCACATTTGGAGTACTGTGTTCAGTTCTGGAGACCTCACCTACAAAAAGATATTGACAAAATTGAACGGGTCCAAAGACAGGCTACAAGAATGGTGGAAGGTCTTAAGCATAAAACGTATCAGGAAAGACTTAATGAACTCAATCTGTATAGTCTGGAGGAGAGAAGGAAAAGGGGGACATGATCGAAACATTTAAATATATTAAAGGGTTAAATAAGGTCCAGGAGGGAAGTGTTTTTAATAGGAAAGTGAACACAAGAACAAGGGGACACAATCTGAAGTTAGTTGGGGGAAAGATCAAAAGCAACATGAGAAAATATTATTTTACTGAAAGAGTAGTAGATCCTTGGAACAAACTTCCAGCAGACGTGGTAGATAAATCCACAGTAACTGAATTTAAACATGCCTGGGATAAACATATATCCATCCTAAGATAAAATACAGAAAATAGTATAAGGGCAGACTAGATGGACCAGGAGGTCTTTTTCTGCCGTCATACTTCTATGTTTCTATAAACAACTCAGCTATAGAAGCTGCATCCATTCTTCCTTTGCTGTTACTCGGATTTCAAATACATAATCTGTCATTTGCACTTTCATAGACTAAAGGTGACAATCTAATTCACATATGACCAACGCCGATATATCACACTGGGGTGGGGTGACTGGGAAGGGGAGGAAAGAGAGAAGAAACCTTCATAAATCCATATCAAACGGCACCCAAATTATGACAAACGACATGGCAGTTGTAAAACTGCACAAGCACAACTCACCAAGTCATTAATTTCATGGCCGTGGAAAATAAACAGACACCGGGGGTTTTTTTGTTCCAGGGTTCTAATAAATTTGGAAAAGAAAAAAAAAACACCCTCAAAGAATAGTCCATCTGTTTCAAATAATTTTTAATTTCCTATTCTGTCTCGTTCCCATTAGCTATTCCACTGAGATGCTCACAACATTCTTTCATTTGCTTCCACCCATCTGTATTCAATTAGCTTGTTCCCAAACAGCATTCAGATCCCTAAACCCGACTATATTCCCCACCTGTATCTTAAAGCAAGCGTTATGTGTGTTTTATTATCTGTTAGACTCTATGAGTCATTCCACCTCAATTGCCTGTGCTGAAATACTTGGAGGGCAATCTGATTTTTGATGTTTGCTGGCTTTGGTGCAAAAACACCTGCCTAATTTTCGTACCTAATCTATTAACTTGGTAAATGCCTGAGCAGATGTTCGGAAAGTGGCTGGGGATACCGGTCCGTTCTTGTGACAGGCTCCTCTTGTAAGCTTGAAATATTTAAATGTTCGGAGTTCAGAGGCCAACGATGTGTTCGGGGGGATACGAGCTTTCACTAAATCATATTTATTCTGCACTCCCCCACTGCCTCCGCCTGTTTCATCTCTGGGGGGCAATCCAGATATAATAAGTGGCTGGAGCGGTTTTTGGCAAAGTGTCCCAGCCAGAGGGGGCTTCCTTGAACTCTGAAGGATGTGGGTTTCAAGCAGGATGGAACGAAGGGTCTTCCCGTTTAGCCTCCAAGGTTTCCTGCATCCTTTCTTGTCTTCTTAATGTTGTGGTTAGCTCTGGCCCAGCTCCTGCCCCAAGGACTGTGGATGTGGGGGAGACATCCACATGCTGCGGGCCTGTTTTGCCCCCGGTGGAATCTACTGATGAAGGCTCCTCTGACCAAGAAGACATGAGTGACAGGGAGGAGGAGAGTGGGTCAGACAGCTCAGAAGGAGATCAATTATCTAGCTCCTCCTTGGATTCGGAACAAGGGTTAATGATACAGCCACGCATGCGGAGAGCGATGCATAGGCAACAACAACTGAGAGATTATTATTAAAGAAAATGAGGCCACCTGTGGTTGGGTGGGGCTGTGGTCATTAGCGAGGCTGCTATAAATAGCAGCCTGTGGGTTTGGCCATTGTGGAGGATTATCTGATCGTTGTGTTTCGTGACTGCTTTACTGACTTTGACCTTTTGTGTGCTGATTTTTCCCCGCTTTGAAACTAAACCAGAGCAAAGTGTGTGTCACTTTGTGAAAGGACTGTGAATTGCCTCCCAGCTGCAAGCTAAGTATCTCAGAACTGATAAGGGACTTGTACCAATTACCAGTTTGTTTGGAGACGAGTGCTCTTTGCTCTACAAAAAGAGGGCTTCGTTTATTTGAATTTTCGGTATAAAGAACATTGTTTTGAATTTTCAAACGTGTGTGTGTCTGAAATTTGTATCTGTGAATTTTCGGGAGAAGTCGACCAGGGAGCTCGACAGAACAACCCATAAGCGCCGCTTTTGCTGGGCACTCAGAGCGAATGGTGCGGAAGGGGGCTTTAGGGCATCGTTCAAAGCTTTCATCCAGCTGCAGAGGATACTCCTCCTTGTCCAGCAACAGGTTTGCCACACCCTTCCTGCGGTGATGGGCTGCTGCCCCTAGGGGGTGGGGGAACACAATGGGAGTAGTAGGTTTACGCACTATTTATTGAATACCTAATAGTTTGTTTATTGTCTTTCTTTCTCTAGTACCTTGGTATGATCCTTAATTGCTTTAAAAATAAGAAATTATTAAATAGTATGTTTTTACCCATAAACCCTTTCATCATTTTAACCATTATCTGGAACTGAACTTTTATAGCAATTGAAGAAAATTGAGCCACTTGCCTAATCTGTTATCCTACTGAACCTTGTGGGTTCAGTACAAAACCTTCAAATGTTACTGTGCTCCTCAACCAATAACGCTGTCGATCATTTGTCCCTTTTTGTGGCTATTCAAATAATGTGACTGAATCAACTGAAAAAGAGTCCAAACACCTATTTGAAACTATATCTTGGTCGGTAAACCACTCCCAGTCACATGACGTTTAAGCCACCTCGGTCACATGATTGTCAAGCCACTCCCACTTGGTCACATGGTCGGCAAGCCACTTCTACCCGGTTACATGACCATCAATCCACACCCACAAAATAAACCACAGCCACAGTGCGGCAATAAAAATTTTGGCAGCCCATCACTGCCTGGCTTTCACAGGAACAGGAAGCAAATTCAAAGCCCAAGAGAGGCTGTCTCTCTCTCTCTCTCTCTCTCTCTCTCTCCCCCCCTCTCTCTCACTCCCTCTCTCTCTCTCTCACTCCCTCTCTCTCTCACTCTCTCTCACTCTCACTCTCACTCTCTCACTCTCTCTCTCTCTCACTCTCTCTCTCACTCTCTCTCACTCCCTCTCTCTCTCACTCTCTCTTTCACTCTCTCTTTCACTCTCCCTCTCTCTCTCCCTCTCTCTCTCTCTCCCATTTGCTCGATTGCCCAGGACCTCAAACCATGTGGTTTGGTGGGCGTGGCAGGGGAAGTCTCCTGTAAAATCTCCATTTCCTCCCGATCAGCTGGGACTCGGGAGGCAGAGAATAGATGGGGGCGGGGCCAGTCAGAGGTGGTATTTACCGGTTCTCCAGAACTGATCAGAACCTGCTGAATCCCACCTCTGGTGTGGTTCTGTCCATCAATAAAGCCATCTTTCCACTCAGCCTCCAAGTTTCTAGTGTCTTCCCCCCCAACTTGGAATTGAACCCAGATGGACATTTCCTCCAACCGTCCTTCTAGGTTCCAAAATAAGTCGTTCGATGGCCAATTCCCCTCTTCTCATGTGCAACAGAGCCACAGAAAGACTTTCTCCGCAGACTGGGATGTGAGCCAAAAAAATGGCTCTAAATCCCTTTTATCAACATACAAGTTGTCAAGCCCTCAAAAGGTTCTTGATTTGACAAAAGACACGGGACTGTTGTGTGTACCACTGACATAATGCCTCCCACCCCTTTCATACCCCTTGCAAATGAAATGTTATAAGTGAATTAGACAAGTTTCTTTAGCACAAATTATTGTCTACCTTCAAATCTGTTTCTCAGCCACAGGGGCGATGAAGTGGTTATGTGGCAGAGATTCTCGCTTCATCCATCATTGCCCACTTGGCCCCTAGGAACAAAAGCACCCGCTAATTTCTGGTGCAAGAAAAAAAGATTATCTAGGAAGATTTGTGAGTGGTGCACCAGCCTTTAACCTTCTAGGGAAGAGGGGAAATCTCAGACTCACTTATCTTCCCAGGAAGAAATAATCAGCTCCATTCAATTAAAGAGCTTTTTAAATGGAGAATCCACAGATTTATTTTGGGGTAGGTGGCATGTGGACTGTGATGGGCATATACAGTGATACCTCGTCTTACAAACCCCTAGGAACTTTTCGAGATACGAACCCGGAGTTTAAGATTTTTTTTTTGCCTCTTCTTCCAAATTATTTTCACCATATGAACCCGCTGCCGCTGCTGGGATGTCCCACTTCCGTTGCCAGCCGAAGAGCCTGTTTTCGCGCTGGTGGGATTCCCCTGAGGCGCCCCTCCATGCGAAACCCCACCTCTGGATTTTGCGATACTGCAGGGGAATCCCAGCCTCACAAAAACAGGCACTTCACTGGCAAGGAAAGTCCGGAGGTGGGGTTTCCCAGCGAGGGAAGCCTCAGCGAAATTGCAGCATTTGTGAAGCACCCGTTTTTGTGATGCTGGGAATTCCCCTGCTGGGATTCCCCTGCAGCATCACAAAACGCATAAGTCCAGAGGTGGGGTTTCCCATGGAGGGGAGCCTCAGGGGGAATCCCACCAGCGTGAAAACGAGTGCTTCGGCTGGCAACGGAAGTCTGGAGGTGGGGTTTCTCAGCGAGGGAAACCTCAGCGAAATTGCAGCATCAACCTCAGGGGAATCCCAGCAGTGCAAAAACGGGCGCTCCGGCTGGCAAAAGGGGTGAATTTTGGGCTTGCACGCATTAATCTCTTCTCCATTGATTCCTATGGGAAACATTGTTTCGTCTTACAAACTTTTCACCTTACGAACCTCGTCCTGGAACCAATTAAGTTCGTAAGACAAGGTATCACTGTATAGTGATCCCAAAGTTCCAGAATCAGTCTGTTGCTAAGCGATGGCTTTTTGGCCTGACTCAGAAATGTTTGTTTAGGTTTTGTCATCATCAAATACTATAGCGCTAATTCATTTCTCAACATAAATGTGCGGCAAGCACTGCAGCATGAGATCGAATCACCTTTTACGGAAATTGGAAGGACAAGTAATTTTCTCCTGGTAAAGCTGAGGAAGTGATATTTATATTCATCACGCGACTGAAGCAAGTTAAATTAGCGCAGGTTTTCGTGGCTGTGGGAAAGGCGTTTTTCTCTACCCCCCTTTTTTCCAGGAAAACTTTATTTTCCTCCCCAAGACAAAATGCATCTGGAGGGGCGCAGAGGCATCTCCGACGGGGACAGCAGCCCATCACTGGTTACACACATTTACACACAAACAAACACACCCTCCCCCAAGTATCTAGAGGGGCTTAACAGATGTGAGGGGGACAAATGTACCTGATTGACATGTGATAGACACACATTTTGGATTGACGGGACCACCACTGCAATGTCATTTGGTGGGCCCCCAGGGAAAGAGCCTTCTCTGTGGTGGCCCCGGCCCTCTGGAATCAGAGAAGGGAAAGAGCCTTCTCTGTGGTGGCCCCAGAGATTAGAACGGCCCCCACCCTCCTTGTCTTTCGCAAATTACTCAAGACCCACCTTTATCGCCAGGCATGGGGGAGTTAAGATATTCCTTCCCCCTAGACCAGGGGTCCCCAAACTTTTTACACAGGGGGCCAGTTCACTGTCCCTCAGACTGTTGGAGGGCCGGACTATAAAAAAAACTATGAACAAATCCCTATGCACGCTGCACATACCTTATTTTAACATTAAAAAACAAAATGGGAATGTACTATTTAGAGGGGGGGAAGAAGTCTGAAATTCATACATGTTTATGTTTTGTTTTTAATTTTCTTTTGTTAACATCTGATTGGCTAAACAAGGTTTTCTTGGTTTATAGAAAAATGTATAAAATATTTATAGAAAAATATATAAAGAAGGAAGCACTTTGGCATAATGATTAATAAGTTGGAAATATAATTGGTGTTGTACTTCTTGAAGGAACATTAAGGAGGGGCGGCATACAAATCTAAGTAATAAATAAAATAAATAAAATAAATAAACATTAGAAAAAAAACTTTTGCAACTTTTTTGATGATTGATATTAGTTACTGACAAAATACCGCATTTTATTGAGGGAAAATTAGATGGTACATTGTATTGGTTGAATGTATGTTGAGAAAAATTTAAAAAAATTTATACCCCCCCCCCAAAAAAAGTCCTTCCTTCCTCCGCCCCCTCCATTCATTTCATTCTTCCTTCCTTCTTTGTTCCCTCCATTTCTTCTTCCTTCCTTCCTCCTTTCCTTCCTTCCTTTTCCTGCCATTTCTCCTTCTTTCCCTCCCTCCCTCCTTCCCACTTCTCTCTTCCCTCTCCCTTTTTTCCCTTCTTTCTCATTTGTTTTTTTCCTCTCCCTCGTTCTTTCCCTCCATCATTTTCTCATTTTTCTCTCTCACATTCCCTCCCCCCTCACTTGTTTTCTCTCCTTCTCTCTCTTGCTTTCTTTCTCTCTCTCCTTTTCTTCTCCCTTCCTCTCTTCTTTCTTTTTCTGCCCTACAACACGCCGCGGGGCAGTCGGCTGCAAGCAGAAGCTCCCAAGACGGTGGCACCGACGTCGGGTCGCAGTACATTGCTGGCGCTGGCCCGCTGGCTGGCCCAGGACGGAGGTGCCAGCCCCATGCCCAGCGCAGCGCCAGCAATGTACAGCGTCCTGCAACACATCAAGCCGCCGCCGCCGATGCCTTGCAGCCAACCGCCCCACCACCGCCTTACGACTACTGCTGTGCCCTCCCGCTTGACCCACGCTGCGCCACCTTCATGGCTTGCCCTGCTGCCCCGCGCCCACCAGAGCTCCCGGTGCAGCCGAAGCGCCGGGCAGAGTAGGCGGCGGCAGCGGCGGCTGCTTCAGGCCCACCACCGAGCTGAGCTTCCTTCGAGGCAAAACTGCAAAGCTCACCTGCCGCCTCGAAGGAAGCCGAAGGAAGCTCAACTCAATGAGGACCGGCTGTTGGTCCCTTGAAGCTGCCGCTGCCCACTGCAGAGATCCCTTTGCCTGAACGGAGGCGGCGGGCTCAAGGGACCAAGAGCCGGTCTTTCTCGGCGCTGAATTGTTACAGCCTCTGAGTCCGCCTCCGGGTGAAGGGATCTCCTCGGGGAGAAAGGAAGGAAGCCAAAGGAAGCTCAGCTGAGGGAGGGCTGGCTGTTGGTCCCTTGAAGCTGCCACCGCCACCAACGCCCACTGCGGAGATCCCTTCGCCCGAACGTAGGCGGCGGCGAGTTCAAGGGACCAATAGCCGGCCCTCCCTCAGCTGAGCTTCCTTTGGCTTCCTTCCTTTCTCCCCGAGAAGATTCCTTCGCCCGGAGGCGGACTCAGAGGCTGCAACAATTCAGCGCCGAGAAAGACCGGCTCTTGGTCCCTTGAGCCCGCCGTCGCCGCCTCCATTCGGGCGAAGGGATCTCTGCAGTGGGCAGCGGCAGCTTCAAGGGACCAACAGCCGGTCCTCGTTGAGCTGAGCTTCCTTTGGCTTCCTTCGAGGCGGCAGGTGAGCTTTGCAGCTTTGCCTCGAAGGAAGGCAAAGGAAGCTCAGCTCGGGGGCGGGCCTGAAGCAGCCGCCGCCGCCTACTCTGCCCCGCGCTTCGGCCGCGCCAGGGCCAAGTAAGCCGAGGCTAGGCCCGTCGCCCCCGGCTCCAAGCGCGGGGCCTGGGCGGCGGGAAAGCATCGGGAGGGCCTCCCCGTCGCCTGGCCGGGACGGTGTGGCCGTTAACAAGTTAGTGCGCGGGGGTCCTGATAAATTGTTTACTGCCCCCTCCAGATGCTCTTGCAGGGCTTCCAGGCTCCCTGCAGGGCAGCGAAGAAGCAAAAAAGCAGCACTCTCCCACTCTCTCTCTCCCTCTCTTTCTTGCTTTATTTTTCTCTCTCACTCCCTTTCTATGTCTCCCTCTTTCTCTCTCTCTCTCTCCCTCTCCGCAGCAGACCCCCCCAACACCAAAAGTGCCCAAACGCGCGCAAACTTCACCGATGCAAAAAAAAAAAAAGCAGGAGGGACCAAGACCGTCTGCAGCTCAGTGTCTGGAGAGGAGGTGGAAAGCCAGGGGGCGGGGAGGAAAGCAATTGGCCAATTTCTTTCTCACCTTTAGGGAGAGGAACTGTTGCTGCTCTGCCATAGGGTGCTTTCCTCCCCGCCCCCTGGCTTTCCTCTTCCTTGCCGCCACCAGATGTTCAGCAGCAGAGTGGAGGGGAGATTCGGGAACTTAGTATATTATATAGTAAAATCTTGCACGCTGCTGCGGGCCGGGTAAATAGCCTCAGCGGGCCGCATTCGGCCCGCGGGCCGTAGTTTGGGGACCGCTGCCCTAGACCATTACAAGCTATGCATGGTATGTTTGTGTGTATGTTTGGTTTTTATAATAAGGGTTTTTAGTTGTTTTATTATTGGATTGTCACATGCTGTTTCTATCATTGTTGTTAGCTGCCCCGAGTCTGCATACAAATCCAATAAATAATAATAATAATTTTGAAATCAGTTAAGTCCCCATGGCTGCCATTTTGTGTGAAGAACTAGTGTTGGGTGAACTGAACGTACGAAGTTTGGCAAATGTTCAGGTTCGGGAGAGCAAAAAAGGAGGTGGGGAATCCCACGAGGAGATTCCAGGGGTGGAGCTTTGACGTCACTGAAATGTCCTTCCTGGCCGGCTGAAATGGGGACTCCAGGAAGGACGTCTCAGTGATGTCAAAGCTCCACCCCTGGAATCCCCTCGTGGGATTCCCCACCGCCTTTTGCGTCTTCCGACCAGCCGACAGCTCCCCAGCTGTTATGGGAAGCGCCACCACCCAGCTGTCACCTTTAGAAACAGCCAGGGCACTTCTTGGCGGTCTCCCGAATGCCAAACCAGGAAGTTCAGCAAAAGTTTGGGTTCGGGAGAGAGCCGAGAAGCACCCCAACTGTTCTGGAAGGTGACAGCTGGGTGGCGGCGCTTCCTGCCGCTTTCCCGAGCGCCAAACTCGAAAGTTTGGCAAAAGTTTGGGTTCGGGTGCCGAACCCAAACTTTTTTAAAAATTCAGGTCCCGAACCCAAACCCGAACTTCGTTGGGTTCGCCCAACACTATGAAGAACCCCTAGCATTCGCACTATATTGTAAATTTAATAGGAAAGTGAACACAAGAACAAGGGGACACAATCTGAAGTTAGTTGGGGGAAAGATCAAAAGCAACATGAGAAAATATTATTTTACTGAAAGAGTAGTAGATCCTTGGAACAAACTTCCAGCAGATGTGGTTGGTAAATCCACAGTAGCTGAATTTAAACATGCCTGGGATAAACATAGATCCATCCATACAGAAAATAGTATAAGGGCAGACTAGATGGACCATGAGGTCTTTTTCTGCCGTCAGACGTCTATGTTTCTAAATTAACCCAGCCCGCCAAATGTTGGTTCAGACCATAGTTCCCTCTAAGCTGAGCAGTGAGCAATCGCTCACTTAAAAGTCATCATCAACTCAGAGTTTTCCAAACCTGCCCAGAAGCCGAGAAGGAAAGAGTGAGAGGGAAGGAGAGAGGGAGGAAGAGAGAGAAACAGATAGAAAAAAGAGAGGAAGGAAAAGAGAAAGAAAAAGAATGGGAGTAAGGAAGAGAGAAAGAAAATCAAAATCTAGTTTGAAACTAGCTCAACTATTTAAGTGGCATTTTGATATTGACAGAGTTGCCCTATTATGAGCTCACTGTTATAGACACAGAGTACAGTATTTTATTTTGAAATTCTCTGAGGCAAAACAGGGTGGGTTTTTTATTTGTTTGTTTGTTTGTTTGTTTGTTCGCTCGTTCGTTCGTTCGTTCGTTCGTTCATTCATTCATTCATTCATTCATTCATTCATTCATTCATTTATTTATTTAATATTTCTGTGCCGCCCAGTCCCGAAGGGACTGCCACTCAGACACTATACTTTTCCACCCACCCCAAAAAAAAAATTAGAGGGAACACTGGTTCAGACTGTTAGCAAATTAAGGAGTTTTAGGGAGGGGAAAGTCCCTGGGAGTTCACAGTTACTTCAAAAGCTCGAAGCAGATGTCTCTATGCTTCTCCCCTCTCCGTTCTGTTTGCATCGTTATAAGATGAGATACCAGAACGTGAAGGCCCTCAAACCAATGTTTGCATCCAGTTTGAGACGAAGGCATGCCAAATAAAACAGAGAGCTTTGAAACATACTCCGTTTCGCTTAATCTTTAGAAGAAAGCTCCCATCAGCAGTTTCTGCCAGGGTTGCTTAGAAGGCTCCTCAAATAAAGTTTCCCAGGAATAACGTGCAGGTGAAGGACCTGGAGACATGTGTTTCTCCTGACTGTCATTTGACCCGCGTTTAAGGCATGTAAATCTTCCGTTATTCCCATCCCGCCTAATCCTTGGATAAAACCGAAGGCATCAAGCGGAAACAACAGCCAGAAGTATGTAGCGCTGACAGTGTCCAGGCCTCAAGTCATCTTCCCTGGCTTTCGTTGTCCTCCGCGTGGCAGCGCGGAGTGAAATAAAACAGCCGCAGCAGAGTGTGTGAATCCTCAAGTACAACAACGTGATGTGTCCCAGGAAAAAGATGAAACAGGAGGGAGATTAGCATTGAAGCTTATTTGGCCTGAGGCAAACCAGCTCTTTGGCTTTCCTGAGGTCTGGGTGAGTCTGGACCAGCCGAACTGAAGGATTCCTGGTTTCCTCCTCGGGCCGATCTTTGGACGTGGAAATATTCACAAGGCTATTGTGTTACTAACATTTTAAAATATGGCACAGCCATACGTAGAGGTCCTGTCGGTGATGGAAAGCAGAACTTGCAAAGTGTAAGACAGCCTACGCTGGATGCTTTCAGGCATTTTGTTTTATTTTGGGGGGGGGGGGGAAAGAGCTTTTAAAACATACCTAATAATTTAATCCAGTTTTCCTCCTCTGGTTAGTATAAATTCATTGAAGGGTAATGTTTGCTAACTGTCCTCTTTGGTCAACAAGGAAGGAACAACTTGGAATAGATTCCTTAAAATTCCTGTCCTGCGTGCTGGAGAAATCCATCCACTCCATTTGTCCAAAATGGATCAGTAGCACCGTGAGTGGCCCCCATTAAGGTACATAAGGCATTTCTACTGCTATGGAGTAGACAGGACCTACCATATTTTTTTTAGAGTATAAGACGCACCAGGCATTCATTTGGCTAGCGTCCTTAGTCTGGTCAACTTCAGCACATTATTTTATCCTCTGGTTAGGGCTTAAAAATACAGTGATACCTTGTCTTACAAACTTAATTGGTTCCGGGACGAGGTTCTTAAGGTGAAAAGTTTGTAAAATGAAACAATGTTTCCCATAGGAAACAATGGAAAAGTGATTAATGCATGCAAGCCCAAAGTTCACCCCTTTTGCCAGCCAAAGCGCCCATTTTTGCGCTGGTGGGATTCCCCTGAGGCTCCCCTCCATGGGAAACCCCACCTGTTTTTGCACTGCTGGGATTCCCCTGCAGCATCACAAAAACACGGAAGTCCGGAGGTGGGGTTTCCCATAGAGGGGAGCCTCAGGGGAATCCCAGCAGCACAAAAACGGGTGCTTCGCTGGCAACGGAAGTCTGGAAGCGGGGCATCCCAGAGGCGGTGGTGGGTTTGTATGGTGAAAATAGTTTGTAAGAAGAGGCAAAAAAAATCTTAAACCCCGGGTTTGTATCTCGAAAAGTTTGTATGATGAGGCATTTGTAAGACGAGGTATCACTGTAATTTTATTTGGAGAGAGTAACATTGAAAGAGCTTGCAAGCCGTTAAGAACTAGGAACATTGTTAGCATCTCATTAGGGCTGGAAAGAAACATATTCGGAGCCAGTAGAGCAATGAAACTTATTCAGAACAAGTAGAGCAATGGGGGGGAAAGCCTGCAAAAACTAGAAAAACATTTTTTGCAGAGTAACAATGAAAGAGCTTGCAAGTTGGTATGAGCTGGGAACATCATTAGCACCTGGTTAGGGTTGGGAAAAACATATTCAGATCTAGTAGAGTATAAGCACATTATTTTATCCTCTGGTTAGGGCTTAAAAATAATCTTATTTGGAGAGAGTAACATTGAAAGAGCTTGCAAGCCGGTAAGAGCTAGGAACATTGTTAGCATCTCGTTAGGGCTGGAAAGAAACATATTCGGAGCCAGTAGAGCAATGAAACCTATTCAGAACAAGTAGAGCAATGAAAAAAAGCCTGCAAAAACTGGAAAAAAACATTTTTCACAGAGTAACAATGAAAGAGCTTGCAAGTTGGTAAGGAGTTTTTATGCATATGCTCTGGGAATGCGTTGAAGTTCAAAAATTTTGGAAGGAAGTACAGAATGAAATAAATAATATGCTAAACATTAATTGGATAATTACAAAAGAATGAGCAATACTAGTTAAATATGGGGAATTACGAGAATTTAAAGAAATCAAAACAGCAGCTTTGGAAAGCGTTCAAGCAGTAGTTGTATTAGGGTGGAACGATAGCAATAAATGGACAATCCAGAATTGGTACTGGTACATGGTAGACCACATTCATTTTGAAATTATGGAAATAAGACTAAATAACTTTGATGAAAATAAATTGGAGAAGCTGATGGCACGATGGAATAAGGTGAAAAATTATATCTTAAGTAGAATTTATGACGACAATGTGAAAAATAAATTCCAATCACTTTTTGTATGTAAAGAAATGTAAACCGGAGCTAAGGAAGAAATTGAAACTTATTGTAAATAATATAACCCCCTAAATGGTGGTGGGGTTTTTATTGGTGATGGGCACATCTTCTTTTATGTATTTTTTGTTTGTTGTTAATTTAGTAAATAAACCAATTTAAATTTTTTTTAAAAAGAACAAGTTGGTATGAGCTGGGAACATCGCTAGCACCTGATTAGGGCTGGGAAAAAACATATTCAGAGCTAGTACAGCAATGAACAAAGGTTGCAAACACTTAGGACTGCAAAAACATTTCAGAGAGAGTATCAATGAAAGAGCTTGCAAGCTGGAAAGAGCTGGGAGGATCATGAGCACCTAGTTAGGGCTGGGGAAAAGCTTCGAAAAAAGCTACATTCCGAGTGTAAGATGCACCCAAATTTTTTAGCCTCTTTTAGGGAGGAAAAGGGTGCATCTTATACTCTGAAAAATATTATCTATTTCTATTTCTGAGACTCCAGCCAGCTGAAAAGACTTTATAAACATTATGTTGATGCCGGTGTAAGACTTTGCTTTCCTTTAGAAAAAGCTTTTTAAAAACTGCATAAAACTATTGTGCACATTCGTGCCTACCCTTCCTGTCCTAATGTCTTTTTATCTTTTCTATCTCTACTTTATACTTATATTATGTTAAACATACTACAATACAATACTATATTTGTATGACAAACAACAAACTTCAGAAGAGAAGGATTTAGGGGTAGTGATTTCTTACAGTCTCAAAATGGGTGAGCTGTGTGGTCGGGCGGTAGGAAAAGCAAGTAGGATGCTTGGCTGCATAGCTAGAGGTATAACAAGCAGGAAGAGGGAGATTGTGATCCCGCTATATAGTGCGCTGGTGAGACCACATATGGAATACTGTGTTCAGTTCTGGAGACCTCATCTACAAAAAGATATTGACAAAATTGAACGGGCCCAAAGACAGGTTACAAGAATGGTGGAAGGTCTTAAGCATAGAACGTATCAGGAAAGACTTAATGAACTCAATCTGTATAGTCTGGAGGACAGAAGGAAAAGGGGGCACATGATCGAAACATTTAAATATGTCAAAGGGTTAAATAAGGTCCAGGAGGGAAGTGTTTTTAGTAGGAAAGTGAACACAAGAACAAAGGGGACACAATCTGAAGTTAGTTGGGGGAAAGATCAAAAGCAACATGAGAAAATATTTTTTTTACTGAAAGAGTAGTAGATCTTTGGAACAAACTTCCAGCAGACGTGGTTGGTAAATCCACAGTAACTGAATTTAAACATGCCTGGGATAAATATAGATCCATCCTAAGATAAAATACAAAAACTAGTATAAGGGCAGGCTAGATGGATCATGAGGTCTTTTTCTGCCGTCAATCTTCTATGTTTCTATGTTTCAATGCTGCTTCTGAAAACACCCTATTTTTTTTTAGATATTCCCCTGCAATGGTTGAAGTGGAAGTCAACATGGGATAATCACAATGTATAAATTATTTCTCTACTTTTGTTGTAGAGAAGCAGAGTGGGCTACTGAGTTCTCAGCCCCCCCCCCACCCCCACTCAGGCTGATTCTTATTCCCAGATTTGAAAAACAAGAACCATGAAAGAAAAACAACTTGACATCTGGTTCATGTCAACGAACGAGTGATTTGACTTCATCTATTCACACGCTTTCAGCTCCTCTTGACTTAGATCTCTAATCCCCAACGCCTCTTGCATTTTTACATTTTGGGCTTCATTGTGCTCGACCTCTGTACCCAATAGTGCTACTCCAGAGGATCAATACGTTTTATTAAACACATTCTTAAGGGTCTTGTAGACTAAAGGACAAACCCAACCAACCAACCAACCAACCAACCAACCAACCAACCAACCAACCAACCAACCAACCAACCAGAAACCGACTTTTTATGTCAAAACAGAAGATAAAGGCTCAAGCATATTGGAGACATGGCTCTTTTCTAAATAGGTGAATGCATCCAGTGAAGGGCTACACTTACCTTTCCCTACTGGATTGGTCATTCATTCATTCATCTCTGTCTGTCAGTCAGTCAGTCAGTCTGTCTATCTATCTATCTATCTATCTATCTATCTATCTATCTATCTATCCATCCATATATCTATCCATCTATCCATCCATCGATCCATCCTCTATCTATCTATACCTGTCTGTCTGTCTGTCTGTCTGTCTGTCTGTCTGTCTGTCTCTATCTATCTATCTATCTATCTATCTATCTATCTATCTATCTATCTCCATCCATCCATCCATCCATCCATCCATCATCTATCTATATCTGTCTGTCTGTCTGATTATTATTATTATTTATTAGGTTTGTATGCCGCCCTTCTCCAAAGACTCAGGGCAGCTGATGCCTTAACCATTAGACACAACTGGCTAAGAAAATACATAAATGACCTTCTTTCTTAGGTGACCTTGTAATGTGGAACTTGAGACACTAGTAATATCAATAGATCTGTCTTTCATCTCCAGAAATTTGAATTTGAGTTAGTATGTTGTTCCAAAGCTTTATAAAATGCATTAGAAGCTTTGAAAATGTGGTCATCTGCTGTATTCTATATACATATATATATCCTTCTTTCTTACTTCCCCCCTTTCTTTCTTTCTTTCTTTCTCTCTCTCTCTCTTTCTTTTTCACTCTCTCTTTCTCTTTTCTCATCCTCCCCTCCCCCTCCCTACTTGAAGCATCTGAATTGAAGATTGACTGCACTTTCCTGCAAATGCACCATTTACCCATCCTGGCCTTCATTTATCACTCAACTCCCTGTTTCCATCCACTGCTGCTCAGCGGCTTTCTATCCATGTCTGTTGGCCAATTTTGCCTCTGCTCACACCTTCACCCCCCCCCACCCCCTTCTCTTGTCCTGGCATTATGGTGCAATCAGTTGGAAACCCTTTCCCATCTTCTATCAGCAATTTGGATAAAAGACAGGGTCAACGAGGAGTCATTGTGCTGATCAATTACCCGGCGAAACAACAACTTCTGAACTCAAGGAACTCTTTCACACAGACGTGAGCGTGCCTTGATTTCTCTGCGTGAATGGCTAGCAACCCGAGTGCGAACTGAGTCCATTGACAAGCGTTTTATCTGAGTGGAGGCCACAGAACATAAAGCCGCTGGGGGGATATAAAGCATTTGAGTTGTCTCTTTGTCGATATCTTCTTCACTGGGAGTGCATTTTCCTTGTACATTATTATTATTTATTATTTTATTTATTCATTTGTCCAATACATAAATACATAGGAAGAAAATAGACATGTGATAATATAAAAGAGGGTGAAAGTGAGCTTAGAGGAGAGGATATATGAAAGGAAGAAAATATATAAGATAGGTGAAAGAAAGGAAAGACAATTGGACAGGGGATGAAAGGCACACCAGTGCACTTATGTTACCCCCTTACTGGCCTCTTAGGAACCTGGAGAGGTCAATCGTGGAGAGTCTAAGGGAGAAGTGTTGGGGGTTAGGGGTTGACACAATTGAGTCCGGTAATGAGTTCCACGCTTTGATAACTCGATTGTTGAAATCATATTTTTTACAGTCAAGTTTGGCGCGGTTCGTATTAAGTTTGAATCTGTTGCGTGCTCTTGTGTTGTTGCGGTTGAAGCTGAAGTAGTCATTGACCGGTAGGACATTGCAGCATATGATCTTGTGGGCAATACTCAGATCATGTTTTAGGCATCGTAGTTCTAGGCTTTCTAGGCCCAGGATTGTTAGTCTATTTTCGTAGGATATTCTGTTTCGAGTGGAGGAGTGAAGGGATCTTCTGGTGAAATACCTTTGGACATTTTCAAGGGTCTTGATGTCTGAGATGTGGTATGGGTTCCAGACAGATGAGCAGTAGTCTAGGATGGGTCTAGCAAAAGTTTTGTAGGCTCTTGTGAGTAGAGTGAGGTTGCCATTGGACACAAAATCCACCTTGGAGCGTCCTTTGGATTCTCAGGTTGATGAAGATTTTGATACTAAATTGAGGGCAGAGATTTATTTTATTTATTTATTCGTTTATTTATTTACAGTGGTACCTCTCTACCTAAGAACACACTGCTAGCACCGGGATTGGGAATCCACCCCTAGCTGGGTGCCTTGAGTTTGACACCCCTGGTCTATATGGTGGGGAGAAATGTAGTACACAAGAGCACACAACAGATTTAAACTTAATATTAACCGCTCCAAAATTGACTGTAAAAAATATGACTGTTCTGTCAGGCTCTCTGGTAGACTCCTCCCAAAAATTCACAGGTACAAATTTCAGACACACACACGTTTGAAAATTCAAAACAATGTTCTTTATAATGAAAATTCACTTAAACGAAGCCCTCCTTTGGTATAGCAAAGAGCACTCGTCTCCAACCAAACTGGTAATTTGTACAAGTCCCTTATCAGTTCTGTGATACTTAGCTTGCAGCGGTGAGGCAATTCACACTCTTCTTCTTTCACAAGGTGAAACACACTTTGCTCTGGTTTAGTTTCAAAGCGGGGAAAAATCAGCACACAAAAGGTCAAAGTCAGTAAAGCAGTCACGAAACACAACGATCAGATAATCCTCCACAATGGCCAAACCCACACGCTGCTCTTTATAGCAGCCTCACTAATGACCACAGCCCCACCCAACCACAGGTGGCCTCATTTTCTTTGATAATAATCTCTCAGTTGTTGTTGCCTATGCATCGCTCTCCACATGCGTGGCTGTATCATTAACTCTTGTTCTGAATCCAAGGAGGAGCTAGATAATTGATCTCCTTCTGAGCTGTCTGCCACACTCCTCTCCTCCCTGTCACTCCTGTCTTCTTGGTCAGAGGAGCCTTCATCAGCAGATTCCACCGGGGGCAAAACAGGCCTGCAGCATGTGGATGTCTCCCCCACATCCACAGTCCTTGGGGCAGGAGCTGGGCCAAAGCTAACCACAACATATGGTGGGGAGAAATGTAGTATTTTAGGACTTACTTACTTACTTACTTACTATTTGTTTTTTATTTATTTGTTTGTTTGTTTGTTTGTTTGTTTGTTTACTTACTTACCTACCTATCTATCTATTTATTTATTTATTAGATTTGTATGCCTCCCCTCTCCGTAGACTCGTGGTGGCTAACAACAATAATGAAACAACATATAACAAATCTAATATTTAAAATATTTTTAAAAACCCTTATTTAAAAATCCAAAGATACACACAAGCATACCATGCATAAATTGTATAGGCCTAGGGGGAAGGGTTTTAGTTTTAGGATTTCAGCAAATGGCATGAAGAAAAGCTTTATGCCTCTGGTCCAATCTTGCCATAGGCAGCCTTCAAGCCACCAGAGCAGTGATGATTGGCGAACCTTTTTTTCCTTGGGCTCTAAAAGAGCATGCGCGAGTGCCCATGCCCATAATTCAATGCCTGGGGAGGGTGAAAACAGCTTCCCCTGCCGCCCGGAGGCCTTCTGGAGGCCAGGAACGGCCTGTTTTCTAACTTCTGGTGGGCCTAGTGGGCTCGTGTTTTGCCCTCCCCAGGCTCCAAAAGTTTCCCTGGAGCCAGGGGAGGGTAAAAACGCCCTCCCAGAGCCTCTGTGCGAGCCAAAAATCAGCTGGCCGGCACCCACATGCACGTTGGAGCTGAGCTAGGGCAACGGCTCACATGCCAGCAGACATGGCTCCGCGTGTCACCTTGGCACCTGTGTCGTAGGTTCGCCATCACTGCACCAGAGCATCCTTCTTTCAGCATTTATTTCACGCCATGTTTTCCGTTACAGCCTTCTGTCCTTTAAGGCCTTGCCTTGTATCGCATCCCCGTTTGTTTCTCTCCATGGATTGTACAATATAGCTGGGTTCAAGTGAAATGTAGCCAGGTAATCGATAGGCCTGAAAAAGGAACCAGGGGTGCTAGCCCTGTTCCGCTATGAATTGTTTGCAAGCACTCTCGACAGTGCGTCTTTGCAGATAAAACTTTGCGTTCTTCGATTTGATCTGGTTTTGGTCCGCACTCTTAACCCCCCGTGGTTAAGCGCACTTTATTTTCTCTAAGCAGATGTTTTATCTGTCATGCATAATGCCTGTTGGATTAGGTAATTCCAGGTGATCATGTCAGCTTGTCCTGCATAATCCGTTACGGGAAAGGGGGCCTTCATCAGCATTGCAGGAAAACCATTTGTCTTCCTTTCATTGTCATCTTTTGGCTGTCGCAGAAAATCATTTATCACCATAAAGCATGGGCCGGAATCCTTCTGCCACAAACAGGGTCTATCACATTCATTTTTATATTTACAGAAGAGAAGGATTTAGGGGTAGTGATTTCTGACAGTCTCAAAATGGGTGAGCAGTGTGGTCGGGCAGTAGGAAAAGCAAGTAGGATGCTTGGCTGCATAGCTAGAGGTATAACAAGCAGGAAGAGGGAGATTGTGATCCCCTTATATAGAGTGCTGGTGAGACCACATTTGGAATAATACTGTGTTCAGTTCTGCAGACCTCACGTACAAAAAGATATTGACAAAATTGAACGGGCCCAAAGACGGGCTACAGTAAGGGCCGAGTGCAAGTGCACTAGAGTGCCTTCCGTCCTCTGTCCTATTGCTCTCCTATATCTCCTATACCTTTCTTCTATTCCTATATCTCTTCTATTCTTTCATTGATATATTTTACTATGAGTATCTCCTCTATAACCTTAATTATGTATTTTACAATGTATATATATACCCACTAAAACCCTCATTGTGTATTGGACAAAATAAATAAATAAATAAATACAAGAATGGTGGAAGGTCTTAAGCATAAAACGTATCAGGAAAGACTTCATGAACTCAATCTGTATAGTCTTGAGGACAGAAGGAAAAGGGGGGACATGATCGAAACATTTAAATATATTAAAGGGTTAAATAAGGTTCAGGAGATAAGTGTTTTTAATAGGAAAGTGAACACAAGAACAAGGGGACACAATCTGAAATTAGTTGGGGGAAAGATCAGAAGCAACATGAGAAAATATTATTTTACTGAAAGAGTAGTAGATCCTTGGAACAAACCTCCAACAGACGTGGTTGATAAATCCACAGTAACTGAATTTAAACATGCCTGGGATAAACATATATCCATTGTAAGATAAAATACAGGAAATAGTATAAGGGCAGACTAGATGGACCATGAGGTCTTTTTCTGCCGTCAGTCTTCTATGTTTCTATCTTTCCTTTTCTCTTCCCTGAGTGTTTGGAAACAAATAGCTAACTAAACTGTCTAGGTCATACTTTAACTTTTACAGATGTTTTGTCTTAATTGAACAGGATGTATTTTCTCTCTGTGCAATTTTTTTTAAAAAAAAAATCCAGGTCTCTCTAGCGATGTTTTAATTTTCCTTCTACTTAACTGGTGAGTATTGTTTCATTTCCCATAAGATTTTTTTTTGTTTAGCCACACAATATTGTTGAAAAAAATAATAATGAAAGCTGATGAATGAAGCCATGTGTTTTTTGTCACTCATATGAGTTCAAAAAAAATGTTCTCAAGGTCTTTGTTTACAGAAAAAATGATAAATTTGATATTTTAAAGATAAAAATAATTAGTATAATAAATTAAATAAATGTGGGGATATTTTTGTTCAGTGAGTTGTACTATCTAGCTTGGAGTTACTGACAAAGTCAGCAATTAAATTAGATCCATATTTGAAAGAGAATTCAATTTATTTACATTATTTTCATAGAAACACATAAAACCCCCAGGGTCAAAATGAGTTTTTCTTTAAACAAGATATGTGTTTTTCTTTCTTTCTGTAATATATAATAAATATAAATGAAATAAATTAAATTGACAAGATTCTCTTGGGTTTTCCTCAGATATATAAGTGCTCATGTGTACTTTGTTGATTGTTAGAACATATAACAACAACAACAATAACAACAAAAACATCATCATCAACAACAACAACAATAATAATAATGTTCAGTACAAAACCTTAAAATGTTCCTGTGCTCCTCAACAAATAATGCTGAAATAATTAAATAGTATGTTTTTACCCATAAGCGCTTTAATAATTTTAATCATTATGTAGAACTGAACTTTTATAGCAATTAAAGAAAATTGAGCTACTTTCCTAATCTTTTATCCTACTGAACCTTGTGGGTTCAGTACCAAACCTTAAAATGTTCCTGTGCTCCTCAACAAATAATGCTGTCTATCATTTGTCCTTTTTGTGGCTATTCAGCTAATGTGACTTAATCAACTGAAAAAGAGTCAAGAACCTATTTAACAACTTATCTTGGTTGGTAAGCCACTCCCACCTAGTCACATGACTTTTAAGCCACCCCCAGCCATATGATTGTCAAGCCACTCCCACCTGGTCACATGCCCGGCAAGCCACTCCTACCCAGTACCATGACTATCAAGCCACGCCCACAAAATAAGCCACGCCTACAGGCAAAAGTTTGGCAGTCCATCAGAGGATAATAATTAATAATAATAATTTATTGGATTTGTATGCTGCCCCTCTCCGTAGACTTGGGGCGGCTAACAACAATAATAAACACAACATGTACAATCCAATAATAAAAAACAACTAAAAACCCTTATTATAAAACCAAACATACACACAAACATACCATGCATAACTTGTAATGGCCTCGGGAGAAGGAATATCTTAACTCCCCCATGCCTGGTGGTATAAATGAGTCTTGAGTAGTTTATGAAAGACAGGGAGGGTGGGGGCAGTTCTAATCTCTGGGGGGAGTTGGTTCCAGAGGGCCAGGGCCGCCACAGAGAAGGCTCTTCCCCTGGGGCCCGCCAAACGACATTGTTTAGTCGACGGGACCCGGAGAAGGCCAACTCTGTGGGATCTTATCGGTTCCTGGGATTCGTGCGGTAGCAGGCGGTTCCTGAGGTAATCTGGTCCATTGCCATGTAGGGATTTAAAGGATCTAGTCCAAGTTCTCCAAAATGTATAATTAACTAGCTTCTTGGAACTACCTTTTGGTTATTTGAGATCAGGAGTGAAATGCTTCCAATTGACTTGTGCCTGTCAGTCATCAGAGAGCCGGTCACAAAGGGAGCGCGAGGCTCCTCCCACCCACCCGGGTGCCCCCATTTGGGTTCTTTTACCTTCTGAGCATGCAAACAATGCTTTGCATATGTGCAGAGGGTAGAAGAATCCAAGTGGCGGTATCCGGAAGGCTGGGCGGAACTCGCACTCCCTTCGTGACTGGCTCTCCGATGACTGACAGGCACGAGTGAATTAGGTCCCACAGAGTTCGCCTTCTCCAGGTCCCGTCGACTAAACAATGTCATCTGGCGGGACCCAGGGGAAGAGCCTTCTCTGTGGCGGCTCCGACTCTCTGGAATCAACTCCCCCCCGAGATTAGGACTGCCCCCACCTCCTTGCCTCTCGTAAACTCCTTAAAACCCACCTCTGTCATCAGGATTGGGGGAACTGAGACATTCCCCCCCTTGCCTATGTAATTTTGTGCATGATATGACTGTGTGCATGTATTTTATCTATTGGGTTTTTTTTTTCTTTTTAGACTTTTTAATGTAAAACTGTTATTTTAGATTTTAATTATTAGATTTGTTACCATGTATTATTATTATTTATTTAACATACAAACATTTAAACATCATACAAACAACATTAAACATTTACAATTTATATATATACAAAATTTATCTTTTACAATTCTATTTACTGTACCTTTTTCTTAATTTCCACCCAGTTGTATAATTTCTCCCACACTCTGTAATAGTCCTTATTTTGTTGGCTTTGTATCTCGTACGTTAATTTGCTAAATTTGGCGCAGTCTAATATTTTTTTAATCACCATTTCTTCGTTTGGGGTCTTTTCTTGCTTCCATACTTGTGCATATTGTTAATAGCGAGTATTCTGAGCAGAGTCAGGTTACAAGCGGTGTGCCACAAGGGTCTGTTCTGGGTCCTATTCTTTTTAATATGTTTGTGAGTGACATAGGGGAAGGTTTGGTAGGGAAAGTTTGCCTATTTGCCGATGACTCTAAAGTGTGCAATAGGGTTGATATTCCTGGAGGGGTCTGTAATATGGTAAATGATTTAGCTTTACTAGATAAATGGTCAAAGCAATGGAAACTGCAGTTTAATGTTTCCAAATGTAAAATAATGCATTTGGGGAAAAGGAATCCTCAGTCTGAGTATTGTATTGGCAGTTCTGTGTTAGCAAATACTTCAAAAGAAAAGGATTTAGGGGTAATGATTTCTGACAGTCTCAAAATGGGTGAACAGTGCAGTCAGGTGGTAGGGAAAGCAAGTAGGATGCTTGGCTGCATAGCTAGAGGTATAACAAGCAGGAAGAGGGAGATTATGATCCCGCTATATAGAATGCTGGTGAGACCACATTTGGAATACTGTGTTCAGTTCTGGAGACCTCACCTACAAAAAGATATTGACAAAATTGAACGGGTCCAAAGACGGGCTACAAGAATGGTGGAAGGTCTTAAGCATAAAACGTATCAGGAAAGACTTAATGAACTCAATCTGTATAGTCTGGAGGACAGAAGGAAAAGGGGGGACATGATCGAAACATTTAAATATATTAAAGGGTTAAATAAGGTTCAGGAGGGAAGTGTTTTTAATAGGAAAGTGAACACAAGAACAAGGGGACACAATTTGAAGTTAGTTGGGGGAAAGATCAAAAGCAACATGAGAAAATATTATTTTACTGAAAGAGTAGTAGATCCTTGGAACAAACTTCCAGCAGACGTGGTAGATAAATCCACAGTAACTGAATTTAAACATGCCTGGGATAAACATATATCCATTGTAAGATAAAATACAGAAAATAGTATAAGGGCAGACTAGATGGACCATGAGGTCTTTTTCTGCCATCAGACTTCTATGTTTCTATGTTTCTATGTTTCATATGCTAATCTTGCAGCTGTGAGTACAGTGTTCCCTCGATTTTCACGGAGGATGCGTTCCAAGACCACCCGCGAAAGTCGAATTTCCGCGAAGTAGAGATGCGGAAGTAAATACACTATTTTTGGCTATGAACAGTATCCCAAGCCTTCCCTTAACACTTTAAACCCCTAAACTGCAATTCCCCATTCCCTTAGCAATCCTTTAGATTATTACTCACCAGGGTTATTTATTAAAGTTTATTTAAAAAATATTTATTAAAGGCAGACAAAAATTTGGCAATGACATATATGACGTCATCGGGTGGGAAAAACCATGGTATAGGGAAAAAAACACAAAGTATTTTTTAATTAATATTTTTGAAAAACTGTGGTATAGACTTTTCACGAAGTTTGAACCCGCGAAAATCGAGGGAACACTGTATATGATTTACCATGTATTACTTTTATCACTGTTGTGAGCCGCCCCGAGTCTACGGAGATGGGCGGCATACAAATCTAATAAATAATAATAAATAATAATAATAATAATAATAATTTCACCCCTGTTTGAGATATTCTCTTTGTTGTCCACTTGTTGGTGTCTTGTGACACGTGTGTTTTTCTCACATTTTACAAGATGTCCTCTGAACCAGGGGGTCTCTAACTTTTTTTCTCTCGTTTTTTCTCATTTTGTGATTGGGCGGTTTTCCTTATCCAATCACAATTGAGGGCTGAGCCTGCCAATCAAATTTTGAATACATCCGGCCACCATCTTGCCTCTACAACCAGTTTGAGATGAAACTGGACAGACAGACTCGACCTGGAAAAAGAAAAGGGTGAATCCTGTTGTACAGAAATAACTGCCGGAAAATAAACGAAACGTAAACTGCTGGAGAATTAGAATCTAACTTTTCATTGAACCATATAACAACGAATACAACAAGTACATATGTTAATATTTTTGTTGAAAAAAGACCCTGACACTGTTGTGGTTGGCTCTGGCCCAGCTCCTGCCCCAGGGAATGGGGAGGTGGATGCAGGGGAAACATCAACATGTCACAGGCCTGTGTTATTGCTGACAGAATCAGTTCAGAGTTTAGTTTCCTCGGACGAGGAGGAAGGTGGGAGTGACTCGGCAGAGGAGGGCTTGGCACACAACCAAGGAAGTCAATCTCCCTTATCTTCTATAGCTTCAGATGATGACATGTTGGGCCTACGCAAGCACAGAATTATGCGTAGAAGAGACCAAGTAAGAACATATTACAGGAAATAAGGGAGGCCACCTGTGTTTGGGTGGGGCTCCAGTAATTAGGGCTGCTGCTATAAATAGCAGCATGTGGGTTTGGCCATTGTGGAAGAATATCTGTTGCAGTTTCGTCAGGAATCTTGTGTTGCTGGACTTTGTTGCTTTTTCACGCCTTTGAAACCAAAGCAGAGCAGCGTGCGTGTGTGTGTGTGTGTGTCTCCCTTCGTTGGAAGAAGAAGGGGTGTGAAGTTTCTCCACAGCTGCTAGCTAAGTACTTAATGACTGCTTAAGGGAAATTGTACAGACTACCCGATTGTTTTGGGAAGAGTGCTCTTTGCAATACAAAAAGAGTGCTTAGTTTATTTTGACTTTTGGGATAAAGAACATTGTTTTGAATTTTCAAACGTCTGAAATTTGTATCCTTGAATTTTCGGGAGGCTCCTAGCAGAGAGCCCAGCAGAACAGAAACAAAACTGAACTATATTAATAACCAGGGTGGGACTGAAGAATGACTCCAACCTCCGAGAATGGGGGTTCCGGTAAGCTTTGCTGCCTGAGGAATTCTGGGAGTTGAAGTCCACAAGTCTTAAAATTGCCAAGTTTGAAAACTCCGGCTCTGGACTACTAGGTTACAGTAGAGAAGGCCCAATACAAATCTGGATTTATGGAGATATTTTCTGCGTACCTGGCTCAATCCTGATCAGGTCTCAGCAAGTTTGAGTAAAACTTCCACTTTGGCAGGTTAACTGAACTTTGACAATCTGTCTATTTCCTTCCCAGGTTCTCTATTACCATAGTTTCACTCTAACATGTGAAAATGGCTGCTGTCAGCAACTATACACACGGACTCTGGATTTGATCCATTAATGTTGTTACGCTCTTCATTGTGGTTAGTTCACAGAGGGTGAGATTTATTATCGGCAGCATACTTCAAAGCAGCGTGAAAAGAAATCTCATTTTTCAATGATAAAAATAGATATAGGTTTCTGGAGCCTTCGGTTCAACTCTACTAATGAATAATAAATGTGCAAACCCACTTGCCAATTTTCCATTGCAGATTTTCATAGTAATTTTCACAGAAAACCCTTTTTTGTTAACTTAACCCTGGCTTTCAGCTCTGTAACTTCTCCTTGATTTGCAACCACAGCTAGTATCAACATTTCTGTTGCTACACAAGGCAGTTGTTATCCACTTTTTAAACTCCCATGGATTTCCACTTTTGGAGGGAGCCTACAAACCAGGAGACGGCGAGTTCAAGTTCTACTTTAGGCATGAAATTTGGCTGGGTGATTTTGGAACACTCACCAGGAGATGGTGAGTTCTAGTCTCAAGTAAGGCACGAGAGCTTGCCTGGCGGTATGCCATCCTATTTCGGCAGGTTTTGAAGTCACCCGCATATGTTCAAGCTTCACAAGCGAGCAAAGGGCGAGAGGGGAGGCATACAAATCCAATAAATAATAATAATAATAATAATAATAATGGAAGGCCGTGCAAACTCACATTTGTGAAACAGCAGGGAAAGTATAGTATTTTTCGGAGTATAAGAAGCACCTTTTTCCTCCCTAAAAGAGGCTGAAAATTCGGGTGCATCTTATACTCTGAATGTAGCTTTTTTCAAAGCTTCCCCCCCCCCCAGCCCTAACTAGGTGCTAATGATCTTCCCAGCTCTTACCTTGCAGGTTCTTTCATTGTTACTCTTTGCAAAGAATGTTTTCCAAGCCCTAAGTCTTTGCAGGGTCTTTTTCATTGCTCTAACTTGCTCCAAATGTTTCTTTCCAGCCCTAACTAGATGCTAATAATGTTCCCAGCTCTTACCTTGCAGGTTCTTTCATTGTTACTCTTTGCAAAGAATATTTTCCAAGCCCTAAGTCTATGCAGGTTTATTTTCATTGCTCTACTTGCTCTGCATGTTTCTTTCAAGCCCTAACCAGGTGCTAACAATATTCCCAGCTCTTACCATCTTGCAAGCACTCTCACCATTACTCTTTGCAAAGAATGTTTTCCAAGCCCTAAGTCTTTGCAGAGTTTTTTTTTTCATTGCTTTAACTTGCTCCAAATGTTTCTTTCCAGCTCTAACCAGGTGCTAACAATATTCCCAGCTCTTACCAGTTTGCAAGCACTCTCATCGTTACTCTTTCCAAAGAATGTTTTCCAAGCCCTAAGCCTTTGCAGCTTTTTCCCCATTGCTCTACTTGCTCCAAATGTTTCTTTCCAGCCCTAACCAGGTGCTAATAATGTTCCCAGCTCTTACTGGCTTGCAAGCTCTTTCATTGTTACTCTCTCTGAATAAGGTTTTTTTTTAAAGCCCTAACTGGGGATAAAATAATGTGCTGAAGCTGACTAGACTAAGGATGCTAGCCAGACGAATATCTCGTAAGCAGATTCCTTTCCCTATTTTCCTCCCAAAAAACTAAGGTGCGTCTTATACTCTGAAAAATACGGTAAGTGAATACTCCACTAAATCAATTTTCCAGCAGAAAGGGGTTTAAGCAGAAATGGGGTAAGAGAAGACCCATTTGTTTACTTTACTGGACAGACTGTATTAAGTGTTCTGTCGGGCTCTCTGATAGACTCCTCCCAAAAATTCACAGGTACAAATTTCAGACACACACACGTTTGAAAATTCAAAACAATGTTCTTTATAATGAAAATTCACTTAAACCAAGCCCTCCTTTGGTATAGCAAAGAGCACTCGTCTCCAAACAAACTGGTAATTGGTACAAGTCCCTTATCAGTTCTGTGATACTTAGCTTGCAGCGGTGAGGCAATTCACAGTCCTTTCACAAAGTGACACACACTTTGCTCTGGTTTAGTTTCAAAGCGGGGGAAAATCAGCACACAAAAGGTCAAAGTCAGTAAAGCAGTCACGAAACACAACAATCAGATAATCCTCCACAATGGCCAAACCCACAGGCTGCTATTTATAGCAGCCTCGCTAATGACCACAGCCCCACCCAACCACAGGTGGCCTCATTTTCTTTTATAATAATCTCTCAGTTGTTGTTGCCTATGCATCGCTCTCCGCATGCGTGGCTGTATCATTAACCCTTGTTCTGAATCCAAGGAGGAGCTAGATAATTGATCTCCTTCTGAGCTGTTTGCCCCACTCTCCTCCTCCCTGTCACTCATGTCTTCTTGGTCAGAGGAGCCTTTATCAGCAGATTCCACCGGGAGCAAAACAGGCCTGCAGCATGTGGATGTCTCCCCCACATCCACAGTCCTTGGGGCAGGAGCTGGGCCAGAGCTAACCACAACACATTCCATAGCAACCAGGAACAATTAACAGTAGAAGTTAAAGCTCATTGAAAAATATGTAGACTGATATAATATGTGTGATAACAATAAGTGTTTGGTTGTTACTGGTGCTCCTTCCCTCACTCTTCATTTTTGTGCTAGAAATTCAGCATTAGATACCTGGCTCTACAGTGACATCTAGACTAGACAACTTTGGGTAGATGAATTTGACTATTCATAGCAGTACTTAAATCAAGAAAAACTTTATCAGGAAACTATAATGAAATCTACTTTCTTAGAAGTTTAGTTATCAATAGTGTACAAACATGATTATTAGGGATTCTTTACTCTTTACACTGATCTACTTCTGTGGAACAGAAGCAGTGGTGGGCTACTAGCCAGAATTTTTATTTATTTTATTTATTTTATTTATTGGATTTGTATGCTGCCCCTTTCCGGAGACTCGGGGCGGCTAACAGCAACAATAAGACAGTGTACAATAATAATCCAATACTAAAAACGATTAAAAACCCATTAATATAAAAACCAAACATACATACAGACATACCATGCATAAAATTGTAAAGGCCTCTAGCTGGGCCAGAGCTGACCACAACACAGGTCAGGCCGACGATTCCAAAACATCGGCTTGATTAAGCTGTCCCGGCCCCGTGTCAAAGAGTTCCCTAACCACGGCAGTATACACCTGCCTAACCGGAAACAGGCTCCACTGAGATCAGTATGATTTACTCCCAGGTAACTGGGTAGAGCAGCCTTCCCCAGCCCATCGTTTTTCACCCTCCAAGGCGCCAGAGGCGTTCTTTGGTAGAGGTACCACTGTACTGTATCTTCATTCCCAGTCCATGAAAAGGAGGGAGCAGGGTTCATATCACATGGTCCTGGCTGCCATCTTGACTTTTTGACCCAGTATCTTACAGATGCCTCTGCTGGAGGTGTCACACCATGTACCATCTTGAAGGATTCTCCGACGGTGTGAAAAGCTCGGCTCAATTTCTCACAAGGCCTCTGGAAGATAAAAATGAGCCGTGTAGATAAAACGCATTGCTTCTACTTCGCTGTGTTGGCTTGTTTAAAATTTCAAGCAGTTTTACCTTGGATTAAGCACCCGTCACTTTGTTTTCGCTAATGATTGATGAGGTTTCCAGATCAAAACCTTCAGGTGAGTTACCAGAGCAGAACGCTCACATCTTCAGAAAATATATTAAAAGCCAAGCCAGTGGAAAGGGGACTGAGATACTCTATTAAATGTCTTTTTTTTCCCCCAGACTTGGGAGGGAAGCAGCCTAAACACCAGGACATTTCTGAAAAATAAACATATTTCGTAGGTGGAGGCTGCTGAGGACAACAAAGACCAATGAGAACATGACAAGAGTTGAATCCAGTCAAGAGCAAAATAGAAGTAAATAAATCTGAAGTCATTTAAATAGAATAGAATAGAATAGAATAGAATAGAATAAAATAAAATAAAATAAAATAAAATAAAATAAAATAAAATAAAATAAAATAAAATAAAATAAAATAAAATAAAATAAAATAAAATAAAATAAAATAAAATAAAATAAAATAAAATAAAATAAAATAAAATAAAATAAAATAAAATAAAATAAAATAAAATAAAATAAAATAAAATAAAATAAAATAAAATAAAATAAAATAAAATAAAATAAAGAATAGAATAGAATAGAATAAATAAAATAAAATAAAATAAAATAAAATAAAATAAAATAAAATAAAATAAAATAAAATAAAATAAAATAAAATAAAATAAAATAAAATAAAATAAAATAAAATAAAATAAAATAAAATAAAATAAAATAAAATAAAATAAAATAAAATAAAATAAAATAAAATAAAATAAAATAAAATAAAATAAAATAAAATAAAATAAAATAAAATAAAATAAAATAAAATAAAATAAAATAAAATAAAATAAAATAAAATAAAATAAAATAAAATAAAATAAAATAAAATAAAATAAAATAAAATAAAATAAAATAAAATAAAATAAAATAAAATAAAATAAAATAAAATAAAATAAAATAAAATAAAATAAAATAAAATAAAATAAAATAAAATAGCAGAGCAGGGAAGGGAAGGGAAGGGAAGAGCAGAGAGGGGAGGGGAGGGGAGAGGAGAGAAGTTAGGAGAGGAGATGAGAGGAGAGGAGAGGAGAGAAGAGAAGAGAAATTTGTCTTTGGTGCATATGCTCGCAGTGTACATAAAAAGTCGAGATACATTCGTCAAGAATTATAAGGTACAACACTTATTAATGAAGTCAAATTAAATAAATAAATAAATAATGATAGTCACAGGGTACAAATAAGCAATCAAATCATACTAGGAAGCAATATGAATCGCAAGGATACAAACAATAAAGTTACAGTCATGCAGTCATAAGTGGGAGGAGATGGTTACAGTTGTTAAGTGAACGGTACGGTCATTACGCGAATCCGATTTGTCCCATTGATGCTGCTTGTCAGAAGCTGGCTGGGAAGGCTGCAACTGGCAATCATGTTATTCTAAGACACTGCTACCATTGTAAAAACATGGCAGTTGCTATCACAAGACCAAACAGTGATTGTAGATCGCCCTTTTTTCCCCCAATGCAATTATAATGTCAAGCGGTCACTAAATTGATAGTTTCCTGGTTGCTTATTTGTATCCTATGACAATCATTAAGTGTTGCATCTCATGATTCTTGACAAATGCCTCTTTTCTGTTTTACCAAGTCTGAAAAGACAAAATTTGGTTTTTATTGCATTTCCTAAAATACCATTGAAAAAAAATGACTCCCAGCCCCTACATTGTTCAAATGGCTTGCAATCTGTAGCTATCACCTTATTATTTTTGGTTTTAAAAAAATGTCTTGGGGCTACTTTGCAAGTAAAGAGAATTACAGCAAGAGTGGAAGATGATGAAAACTGTGTATAGGCATATACTGTATATCCATGCGTATTTCCCAACGGAAGTTGGGGAATAGCTATGAACAGTAGAAGCAATTAAGCCTAGAACATATATTAAGCACTTATTTTATTTATTTATTTGTTTATTTGGATTTCAATGCTGTCCTTCACCGCAGACTCAGGTGAGAAATAGCTTGTAGCTAGATACCTGTGCTTCACTATGAACCTATGTGATCGGGCTTGATAAATTGGCAGTTAAAGCTTGAAAGTGTTCCAACTCTGTTCCAACTGCCAGTTGCCTTATATTTTCCTTCCTTCCTTCCTTCTTTCCTTCCTTCCTTCCTTCCTTCCTTCCTTCCTGGCAATTGGAACAGAGTTCTTTTCAGGTGGGGAGGGGGAGTAGAATGTCTTAAACTCCCAACCTGCAGGCTAGATGAGTTACATACCGGCTACACCCAGGTCCGTCCTTCCTTCCTTCCTTCCTTCCTTCCTTCCTTCCTTCCTTCCTGGCAATTGGAACAGAGTTCTTTTCAGGTGGGGAGGGGAAGTAGAATGTCTTAAACTCCCAACCCGCAGGCTAGATGAGTTACATACCGGCTACACCCAGGTCCGTTCTTCCTTCCTTCCTTCCTTCCTTCCTTCCTTCCTTCCTTCCTTCCTTCCTTCCTTCTTGGCAATTGGAACAGAGTTCTTTTCATGTGGGGCGGGGGAGTAGAATGTCTTAAACTCCCAACCCGCAGGCTAGATGAATTACATACTGGCTACACCCAGATCCAACTGCCAGTTGGAACAGAGTTTTTTTCAGGTGGGGAGGGGGAGTCTTCGGAGAGGGGCGGCATACAAATCTAATAAATTACTATTGTTGTTATTATTATTATTATTACTATTACTATTATTATTACTATTATTACTATTACTATTATTATTATTATTACTATTATTATTTTCTAACTCCTTAGCACCAGAGTGTATTAATAATAATAATATAAAAAATACTAATGATCTGGTGGTCATTTTGAAAAATCCTTTCTTAGCAAGCACCTACAAGCCAAGAGGAATATACTTGCCAAGTTTCAAGTTTGTAGGATTTACAGTTCTGGAGATTTCGTGATGATGCATGAGTGGTATTTGGCTTTCATATAAAGAGATTTGGGTTAACAATGTTTCCTTGACCTCGAAAGGTTGGAAGCTCTGTTGGTATTTGATCTATGATCACCGCCATAATTCAATCGTTCTCATATGAATTTATTAAAGGTATTTTTATACACTCATTTCTTCCCAAGTGGATTTGAGGAAGGGAAGGCAGAAAATCCTGGATTATTGCTTTTGAATGCCAGGTGCTTCCTGTTTCTTTCCTTGCTGGCTTTCATCTATTTTTCCTTCCTCCCATTCACAAGTCGCTTATTCAAAAGTCGAGTTTTCTTCAGGAACATTGAAACTGCCCGGCAGAATGGAAGAGGAGAGCTGTATACCTTTGAGCCATCTGTGCTGCTGACAACAATACACTGGTGTGTCTCCTCTCTGGATTGATCGCATCCTGAGGGCAGAAGAAACCCATGTTTATGATATAAGCAAGCTAAGAGTCTTTGAAGTGGCTGCTTAGGGAAGGGTTTGCAGGTTGGAGATAAAAGAACTGAGGAAGTTCTTGACGAATGGGGACAGCAGAGGAAGACACGAACCATGAGTCAGATGGGTCTGGGTGTCCGCTACCAAAAATCATAAAGATTTGTTGTTGTTCAGTTGATAAGTCATGTCCAGTGAAGGACTGCAAAAAAATTTACTACCGCACAGTGGGCGTGGCTTATTTTAAGTGTCTATCATTTTTAGTAATTTTTTGCCTAATTATTCCCAGGAGGAAGAGTTCCGGTTTTAATGGTATTTTTCCCCCCTATTATTTGTTTGATAATATCTTTAACTTTCTTCAAAAATTCCTTAACTAGTGGGCACGTCCACCATATATGGTAGTATGTACCTATCTTCTCTTTATCTTTCCAACACAATCTAGGATACATGTTGACTAATCGAGCAGGTGGCAAGTGCCACCTGTAAAACATTTTGTATATGTTTTCTCTGTATGGGAGTGGCTTATTTTGTGGGTGTGGCTTGCCGTACATGTGACCAGGTGGGAGTGGCTTGACGATCATTCACTGGGAGGGGTGCCTTAAAGGTCATGTGACTGGTTTAGAGGTGGGCAACTTGACATCACTCCCGTCAAGGGGTTTGATTAGGGTGCCTGGCCTCTCCTCGCCTCAAAAAGATACAATTTCCCTATCTATTTACTATTACTGAACATCCAAAGTATATTATTTCATTCTATGTATACATGCCATATGTGTACATACATATTACACACAGGCAAGCAAAAATATACATTATCTACTATATAAACTGTATGTGTATTTACACACATATACATACAGCTCTTCCAAAATTATATACATTCAACCTCATTTACTGCAATAGGAAAAACATATTTGTAAGTTTAACAAGCTTATAAGATAAAACAATGTTCCCCATAGGAATCAATGGAAAAGCGATTAATGCGTGCAAGCCCAAAACTCACCCCTTTTGCCAGCCGAAGCCCCCGTTTTTGCGCTGCTGGGATTCCCCTGAGGGGAAACCCCACCTCCGGACTTTCGTGTTTTTGTGATCCTGCAGGGGAATCCCAGCAGGGGAATCCCACCAGTGCAACAACAGGTGCTTCACTGGCAACGGAAGTCCGGAGGTGGGATTTCCCAGCGAGAGGAGCCTCAGCAAAATCACGGAAGTCCTCGAAACCCCACCTCCGGACTTCCATGTTTTTGTGATGCTGCAAGACTCCCCTCACTGGGAAATCCCACCTCCGGACTTCCTTTGCCAGTGAAGCGCCCGTTTTTGCACTGCTGAGATTCCCCTGCAGCATCGCAAAAACACGGAAGTCCAGAGGTGGTGTTTCCCATGGAGGGGAGCCTCAGGGGAATCCCAGCAGCGCAAAAACAGATGCTTCACTGGCAACAGAAGTCTGGAGGCGGGGCATCCCAGTGGTGGTGGCTTGGGTTTGTAAGGTGAAAATAGTTTGGAAGAAGAGGCAAAAAAATCCTAAACCCTGGGTTTGTATCTCGAAAAGTTTGTATGACGAGGCGTTTGTAAGACAAGGTATCACTGTATTTGGTTCCGTGGTCGTTCCTTGAACCAGAATTTTAGCAGGAAGAATGTTGTCAAGAATTTGCTAGCCCTTCGTGATTAATTTCAAATTCCCTATCCTAATATAATCTTGCACACACCATACTTTTCAGGTTGTTTCTCCAACATACCTTTTTAACACTATGTGTCCGGGCGAAGCCATCATTTTGACTTGGAGGCTTCGGCCTGCCACAAGTATTTGATCTATTAACTTATTATAATTATCTTCTTTTAGTGTTGTGCAATTTGGTGATATCCAAATTCCCAAGTACAGTATTTTACTTTCCTTACTGTTTTCATTTCTGAAATATGTATGTATGTGTAATAAGTATGTACACATATGGCATATATACCTGGAATGAAATGACTACTCCGCAGTCTGCATTGGTTGCCGATCAGTTTCCGGTCACAATTCAAAGTGTTGGTTATGACCTATAAAGCCCTTCATGGCACCGGACCAGATTATCTCTGGGACCGCTTTCTGCCGCACGAATCCCAGTGACCAGTTAGGTCCCACAGAGTGGGCCTTCTCCGGGTCCCTTCAGCTAAACAATGTCATTTGGCAGGACCCAGGGGAACAGCCTTCTCTGTGGCGGCCCCGGCCCTCTGGAACCAACTCCCCCCAGAGATTAGAATAGCCCCCACCCTCCTTGCCTTTCGTAAGCTCCTTGAAACCCACTTCTGCTGTCAGGCATGGGGGAACTGAGATATTCTTTCCCCCTAGGCTTCTACAATTTATGCATGGTATGTTTGTATGTATATTTGGTTTTATAATAAGGGTTTTTAGTTGTTTTAGTATAGGATTGTTACATGCTGTTTTTTATCACTGTTGTTGGCCACCCCGAGTCCACGGAGAGGGGCAGCATACAAATCCAATAAATAAATAAAATAAATAAATAAATTTGCTCCAATTGATCTATTTAATTTCTAGTGCAGTTTTTAGTTATAATCTTTGTTTTGTTCTTATTAATTTTTAATCCTGCCACTTATTCATATCTATTCTATCCTATTGCACATATTATACATATCCATAGTACTCAGCATTGCTACTGACCAGCTGGTCTTCCTAAGAATTACTCAAACATACCCAGAATATCTTGCCCGGTGCATTTTTTTTTTTCACTTTTCCAACTTAATTTTGATTTCATTTTGTTGAGATCAACCCAGATCCGCCCCTGATCTGTTTCTTCCAACCAGAAATTTAATTACCTGGAATGGTTTGCGGAGAACATATCCCTGCCTTGGCCTGATGTAATTCGCAGGAAATGAAAAGCTGAAAGGAAACCGGCCCAGCCTTAGGCTCAGGTGTTTGAAAACATCTCCAGCACCAGCGAGCGAGGCACAGAAACGAAAATACGAAGACCCAAAATAGCAGGTTGCACCAGCTGCGCTTCCTCTACAGGAGGGTCATTTTAATCTGGTTTTTCTTCCTGTGTGGCAAGATCTTTGTTCTTTTTATAGCTTCATTAACCTTCTCCAAACAGTTGCTATTAACTCCACTTCCCTGCTTGCCAAAATCCTGGGGGGAAATTAGCTTCACTACCAGTTGATTTATTTATGTATATAAAAGACCATTTTTCTTTTTGTAGAAACTGAGTCCTCTTCTGTTTCTTTGATTATATATATATATAAGCTCCAACTACTCAGGATATCGCGCCTAATCAACAACCATTAACTAATCAGCATACTTCAGCTACATCAACGACCCCAGATGTTTCCCCACTGACTCACCAGGAAGTTTCTACACAGCAGGCAATTGCTGAGCCATCAAACCACACCCAGCCACCAGTATTTATAGAAGGAAGACAGCTCAGGTCTCGCAGTGTTCGCCTTAGAACAAGGACAGAAACACCAGCCTGAAGATGATGAGTGGGACCCCATCGAAATGTCGCCAGAAATTTCCAAATCCTACATGGGAAGAAACCCGAATATACCAAGACCGTCATACCTGTACCCGTGAAAATCTACGAATATATATATATATATATATATATATATATATATATATATATATATATATATATATATGTAGATTGTTCTGAGTTCGGGTTTTGCCCTGTGTAATATTTTGCATGTCTATGCGACGTTTCGGCGAAATCACGTTTCGGCGAAATCACATATATATATACACACACATATATATATACATACATATATATATGTGTGTGTGTGTGTGTGTGTAGATTGTTCTGAGTTCGGGTTTTGCCCCGTGTAATATTTTGAGTGTCTATGCGACGTTTCGGTGAAATCACATTCACCGTCATCAGGCTGAAGTTGTAAGCTTCGTGCTGCTGTAAATATATAGTATATATATATATGTATGTATGTATGTATGTATGTATGTATGTATGTATGTATGTATGAATGTATGTGTGTTTGTGTGTGTATGTATGTATGTATGTATGTATGTATGTATGTATATGTATGTGTTCTGTCGAGCTCTCTGGTAGAATCCTCCCGAAAATTCACAGGTACAAATTTCAGAAACACGCACGTTTGAAAATTCAAAACAATGTTCTTTATAATGAAAATTCACTTAAACCAAGCCCTCTTTTTGTACAGCAAAGAGCACTCGTCTCCAAACAAACTGGTAATTGGTACAAGTCCCTTATCAGTTCTGTGATACTTAGCTTGCAGCTGTGAGGCAATTCACAGTTCTTCTTCTTTCACAAAGTGAAACACACTTTGCCCTGGTTTAGTTTCAAAGCGGGGAAAAATCAGCACACGAAAGGTCAAATGCAGCAAAGCAGGCACGAAACACAACGATCAGATAATCCTCCTCAATGGCCAAACCCACAGGCTGCTATTTATAGCAGCCTCACTAATGACCACAGCCCCACCCAATCACAGGTGGCCTCATTTTCTTTGATAATCATCTCTCAGTTGTTGCTGCCTATGCATCGCTCTCCGCATGCGTGGCTGTATCATTAACTCTTGTTCCGAATGTAAGGAGGAGAGAGAGAATTGATCTCCTTCTGAGCTGTCTGCCACACTCTCCTCCTCCCTGTCACTCATGTCTTCTTGGTCAGAGGAGCCTTCATCAGCAGATTCCACCGGGAGCAAAACAGGCCTGCAGCATGTGGATGTCTCCCCCACATCCACAGTCCTTGGGGCAGGAGCTGGGCCAGAGCTAACTACAACATGTATGTATGTATGTAACATATTTTTGCTAATAATGAAAAGGAAGGGATACTACTATAGATCTATTTCGGGCTTATTAGCCTTCATCAGGTAGCCACACCCTTTTTACTGGGATTTGAACCCGGGGCCTCTGCCTTGTAAGGCTGAGTCTTAGCCATTAGGCTACAGACCCAACCCCTGTATCAGTTTGTACCAGGGAAGGGTTATATGTGATTTTTTTTGTTGAATCTTCTTTTTCTTATCAGCAAAAATATGTTGTGTGTGTGTGTGTTTTTGTAGATTTTCATGGGTACAGGTATGAAGGTCTTGGCACATTCGGGTTTCTTCCTGTGTAAGTTTCAGAGATTCCTGGTAACGTTTCGACGAGGTCCCACTCATCATCTTCAGGCTGGTGTTTTTGGCCTTGTGCTAGGGTGAACAGCCTAGCACATACATACATACATACATACATGCATACATATGGATGGATGGATGGATGGATGGATGGATGGATGGATGGGTGTATGTATATATATATATGTATGTAACATATTTTTGCTGATAATGAAAAGGAAGGGAGGGTACTATAGATCTATTTTGATCTTATTTGCTCTCATTGGGTAGCCACAGCCTTACTGGGATTTGAACCTTGGGCTCTGCCTAGTAAGCCTCTAGACTACAGGCTCACCTCCTGAATCAGCTTGTACCAGGGAAGGTTTATGTGTGATTTTTTTGTCGAGTCACCCTTTTATATGGGAGGAGCACCACAGCTTCCTTTTTGCCTCTTGGCCCCACTAGGGGCCATATTCCAAGGAAGATAAGTATAGTCAACAACTATAATCTATAAGTGTAACTACTGTAGATCTATTTCAAGTTTATTTGCTCTCATCAGGTAGCCATACCCTAATCCCAATAAGGGATTATTGATTTCATTACACATAGGATTGCAGTTCTCCCCGAGGGTGTGTGTGACAGTAATGGGCGGGTGTAGCTTACCGGCCATGTGACTGGGTGGGAGTGGTTTGACAATCATGTGACCAGGGGTGGCTTAAAGGTCATGTGACTGGCTTAAAGGTGGCCAACTTGCCGTCACTCATGTCAAAGGTTTGGGTTAGGGTGCCTGGCCTTTCCTCGCCTCAAAGAGAGACATTTTCCCTATGTTTTTACCATAACTGAACATCCAAAATATACTATTTAATTCTATATATGTATTTATATATGTATTTCTAGATTTTTAGTTAGTTAATTGGATTAAGATATTGTGTATTGTATATTTTATATGTTGTGAGTTGGCCTGAGTCCTCGGAGAGGGGTGGCATAGAAATCCAATTAATAACAATAACAATAACAATAACAATAACAATAACAATAACAATAACAATAACAATAACAATAACAATAACAATAACAATAACAATAACAATAACAATAACAATAACAATAACAATAACAATAACAATAACAATAACAATAACAATAACAATAACAATAACAATAACAATAACAATAACAATAACAATAACAATAACAATAACAATAACAATAACAATAACAATAACAACTAATAATTCCATATATTACATACATATTACACACAGGCACACAAAAATATACATTTATTATATATACTGTATGTGTATGTACACACACACACACACACACACACAGCTCTTCTAAAATTAAACACATTCAACCTAATTTACTGCAATAGGAAAAAGATACCCAGAGCCCAAAAGGGATAAAAAGAAAAAAAATCATTTTTTTTCTCCCAGTTCTGCGTACCTGACCGTACCTGTAGGAACCCATCACTGATGCTCACCAAGCCACACCCACAGAACCTGTAGTTAAAAAAATTGAATTTCACCTTCTCCGCAGTCTCTTCCAGCTCTATTCTGGTTGGTTGGTTGGTTGGTTGGTTGGTTGGTTGGTTGGTTGGTTGGTTGGTTGGTTGGTTGGTTGGTTGGTTGGTTGGTTGGTTGGTTGCTTGCTTGCTTGCTTGCTTGCTTGCTTGCTTGCTTGCTTGCTTGCTTGCTTGCTTGCTTGCTTGCTTGCTTGCTTGCTTGCTTGCTTGCTTGCTTGCTTGCTTGCTTGCTTGCTTGCTTGCTTGACTGCTGAATGGCATCTTGGTAGTGCTTTACATGCACTTTACATTCTTATGGCTGGAATCGGAGAACCCCAAAACATCACTTCTTTTTACCAAAGTAAACTAGCATAAATATATCAGTTGAGGTCCACGGGGTCCCTGCCCTTGACAATAATGATTTAAAATAGAGAAGACACATATTTTAACATCTACCAAAAATTGCAGCTTTCTGTTTTCTCTCTTCCTGGCCACATGCAATCAAGATGTGATCAAGGTATCTTCTCGGCCAGCAGTTTCCAAAGCAAATTATAGCCTGAGGTTTTGAGGTTGCCGCTCATTGCTGACTCCCATCAATCACTTCATTTTATTTTATTTTTGGCCCAAATTGTCGGGACAATTTGACATTTTTGGCTCGCTGGTTTTTACGAAGGCCCTTGAAGGTCTCTTCTTAAATTTCTGTGGCCAAACTGTACACCCAAAAGTGTTTAATCAGTGTAGGTCTGAAACACGCCAGAAGTCAAATGAAGTTTTCCATCAGATTGACATTGTGTTCTGTAATTATTTCTGACCATTGGGGTTTGGGGTTTTTTTTTGCATGCGAGTCTGTCTCCAGCTGTGTTAATTCTATGGGCAGCTTGGCTTATGAGTCTCCACGAGAGAACTGCCTTGGCGTAAATGAGCAAAAATTTCAGTTCTTCCCTACTTATTTTATTTTATTTATTTATTCTTTGTCCAATACAGTATACAATACATATGGAAGAGAATAGACATTAAGTAATACAGTATATATAACAATAGAAAGTTAAAAGAAGAGAAGTAGATGGGAGGGAGAGAATATATATGATATAAGAGATAAGGAGAGAATATATATGATATATGAGATAAGGAAGACAATTGGACAGGGGACGCTAGGCACACCAGTGTACTTATATACGCCCCTTACTGGCCTCTTAGGAACCTGGAGAGGTCAATCGTGGATAGTCTAAGGGAGAAGTGTTGGGGGTTGGGAGTTGACACTATTGAGTCCGGTAATGAGTTCCACGCTTCGACAACTCGATTGTTAAAGTCATATTTTTTACAGTCAAGTTTGGAGCAGTTAATATTAAGTTTGAATCTGTTGTGTGCTCTTGTGTTGTTGCAGTTGAAGCTGAAGTAGTCATTGACCGGAAGGACGTTGCAGCATATGATCTTGTGGGCAATACTTAAATCTTGTTTTAGGCGCCGCAGTTCTAAGCTTTCAAGACCCAGGATAGATAGTCTATTTTGGTAGGGTATTCTGTTTCGAGTGGAGGAGTGAAGGGCTCTTCTGGTGAAATATCTTTGGACTTTTTCAAGGGTGTTGATGTCTGAGATGTTATTTCTTTGGCTTCCTCATTTATTTTCTCTCCTTCCGTTTCCTGAAAGGAAGGTGGATTAAACTTTTGGGTTTTGTGGCTGTGAACCCTCGTTTGATTCAGAAGATTAAAATTACAGGAGGACCCTTGAACTACAGGACAGAGAGGAATCAGAGTTCTGCAAAGCGTGGAATAAATGGTACATTTGGCTGGAGAAAAGACAGCATACAACTCCCTCATGATCCTATTAACCTTCACCGAAACAACTATCCCAAGAACCCATAAAATAATACAGCGGAACCTCTACTTACGAGCTTAATTCGTTCGTGGCCAGGTTCTTAAGTAGAAAAGTTTGTAAGAAGAAGCAATTTTTCCCATAGGAATCAATGTAAAAGCAAATAATGCGTGCAACTGGGGAAAACACAGGGAGGGTGGAGGCCCTGTTTCCTCCCAGGAGATTCCTAGAGAGGCCCCACGGAGGCTTCTCTCTGCCTTTTCCAGCCCTGTTGCCTCCCAGGAGATTCCTAGAGAGGCCCCACGGAGGCTTCTCCCTGCCTTTTCTGGGCCTGTTGCTTCCCAGGAAATTCCTAGAGAGGCCCCACGGAGGCTTCTCCCTGCCTTTTCCGGCCCTGTTTCCTCCCAGGAGATTCCTAGAGAGACCCCACGGAGGCTTCTCCCCGCCTTTTCCGGCCCTGTTTCCTCCCAGGAGATTCCTAGAGAGGCCCCACGGAGGCTTCTCCCCGCCTTTTCCAGCCCTGTTTCCTCCCAGGAGATTCCTAGAGAGGCCCATAGAGTCTTTCCCCCGCCTTTTCTGGCCCTCTTTCCTCCCAGGAGATTCCTAGAGAGGCCCCACAGAGCCTTTCCCCTGCCTTTTCTGGCCCTCTTTCCTCCCAGGAGATTCCTAGAGAGGCCCCACAGAGCCTTTCCCCTGCCTTTTCTGGCCCTGTTTCCTCCCAGGAGATTCCTAGAGAGGCCCATAGAGTCTTTCCCCCGCCTTTTCTGGCCCTCTTTCCTCCCAGGAGATTCCTAGAGAGGCCCCACAGAGCCTTTCCCCTGCCTTTTCTGGCCCTCTTTCCTCCCAGGAGATTCCTAGAGAGGCCCCACAGAGGCTTCTCCCCACCTTTTCTGGCCCTCTTTCCTCCCAGGAGATTTCTAGAGAGGCCCCACGAAGGATTCTCCCCACCTTTTCTGGCCCTTTTTCCTCCCAGGAGATTCCTAGAGAGGCCCCATGAAGGATTCTCCCCACCTTTTCTGGCCCTCTTTCCTCCCAGGAGATTCCTAGAGAGGCCCCACGAAGGATTCTCCCCGCCTTTTCTGGCCCTCTTTCCTCCCAGGAGATTCCTAGAGAGGCCCCACAGAGGCTTCTCCCCACCTTTTCTGGCCCTCTTTCCTCCCAGGAGATTCCTAGAGAGGCCCCACGAAGGATTCTCCCCACCTTTTCTGGCCCTTTTTCCTCCCAGGAGATTCCTAGAGAGGCCCCATGAAGGATTCTCCCCGCCTTTTCTGGCCCTCTTTCCTCCCGGGAGATTCCTAGAGAGGCCCCACGAAGGATTCTCCCCGCCTTTTCCGGTTACAGTTTGAGGCACAGTTTTTGTAAGTGGAAAATGTTCTTGAGAAGAGACAAAAAGTATTGAACACCTGGTTCTTATCTAGAAAAGTTCATAAGTAGAGGAGTTTTTAGGTAGAGATACCACTGCACTACGAATCATTGATAAAAGAATACGTTTTATATGTTGTTTAAGTTTATATGTTCATTTGTCTGTTTTTCTTGTTTTTTTTACTTTCTTTTCTTTTGTTTGCATGTTCTGTTTGTTTAATTTTTTTCTCTTCTTTCTATTTTTATATGTGAAAACTTCATAAAGATTATTTTTTTAAAAAAAATTAAAAAAATTAAAAAACAATGAACAGGGAGGATAAGCATGTTAGTGCACTTTTTTATAGCGTGGTGACCAAAACTGGAGGGAGTATCCTAGGTTGCTTGGATAGAAGGTAATAAAAGATCAAGAATTTAAAAAAAATGGCTGATAGCCACAGAAGGCGAGGGAGTTTGGGCAAATCCAAGTTTGGAGTATTACCGGGATGCATATCAAATATGAGATAAGGAAAGAAGATTGGATAGGGGACGATAGGCACATCAGTGCACTTATATACGCCTCTTACTGGCCTCTTAGGAACTTGGAGAGGTCAATCGTGGAGAGTCTTAGGGAGAAATGTTTGGGGCTGGGGGCTGACACCACTGAGTCTGGCAATGAGTTCCACGCTTCGACAACTCGATTATTATATTTTATATTTATTTATTTTATTTATTTATTTATTATTTAGATTTGTATGCCGCCCCTCTCCGAAGACTCGGGGCGGCTTGTTATATTGTTATAAGTCATATTTTTTACAGTCAAGTTTGGAGCGGTTGATGTTAAGTTTGAATCTGTTGCGTGCTCTTGTGTTGTTGCTGTTGAAGCTGAAGTAGTCGTTGACCAGAATATTAATAGCTAGATTAATGGAATTACAATGATTAGAAGAGAAACCACGTGTAGAATTAGAGAAATAAATTAATGACATTAAGAATCAAGAATTATTATTTAGGAAATGGAATAAGATAGAAAATAAATAGATTAATAGACCCAACTAAAGCGATTATAGAAAGTTGGATGAAATGGCAAGGCAAATTAAAAATGACAAACTCTAAACTAGCGACGCTGCATGTGATAAATATGAAGAAAGAAAGTAACCTCACAAAGATAATATGGTAATTAAGGGAAAAAGGTATACAGAGAATTGAACAGTTATATGAAAAGGATGGAAGGATCAATAGAAACGAAATAGAGAGTGTTGTGATTCCGTCCGAGGCCCCTCAGGGAACGGCTGATCTTCTGTCGGTTTCCTGCTCAGAGGGGGAGGATGAGGAACAGGAGGTGCAGGCAGACGAGGAGGAGGAATCCCAGGCTGAGGAAGAGGGGGAACAGCCAGAGGCCCCCGAGAGAGAGCTCTCCCCAGCAAGCAGCCTGGATTCCTTAGAGGAAAATGCACAAGCAATAATAGATCTGCGACAGAGAAGAGCAACACAAAGAAGGGACCAATTAGCCAGGTACTTTCAGCACTAAAGGGGCAACAGCTGGGTTTGGGTGTGGTGCTCTCTGGAAAGGCTAAAAGGCAGACCCACCCTTCCTGGCTTGTGGAGTATTATCTTTGGGAGTCCTGGGACCTGGCTGTGATCTTTGGCATCTTGGAATTCTGGTTTGTGACTTTGAATACTGAAACCTTGGGGGGGAAAGGTGGGGGTCTTATGCTCTACAGTGGTGGGTGTGCCAGCAAGAAGTTGGCTGTATTGTCTGGACATCAGGACTCTGCTTTAAAGTCTCCTAGCCTGCCTGTTGGGAAGAACAGGTTTTTCTTTGTGTTTATTTTTCAAGCTATAAAGTACTTTTGCTTTTACCAGAGTGTCTGGCTGTTTTTTCCAGTTGGTGTTGAGGTCTGGGGGCACCCAGACAGAACAGAGAGATGCCTTGGACAACAAAATTGGTTACGAGGGAGTATCCTAGGTGTGGTCTTACTAAAGCTTTATAGAGTGGTATTGGATCCCTCTGTTAATGCAATTTAGGACTGCATTGGCTTTTATGGCTGCTGTCGCACACTGCTGGACCCTTCCACTTTGTGACAGCCGTTCAAGTGTTGGAAGACAGCTCTCATGTCTTATCATCAACGCAACTTTACTAAATCCTTCTCAGATTAAACACAGAGTCTTTGGAACACTTCACAACCCAGCAGGTGGTGGAGGAAAAGGAACATTTGGCTTTGAAGGTCCAACCTTCTACATAGCCTGAAGTCAAAGTTCAGAAGTTCAAGTTCGCATGGAAAACTCACTGGATTAGGAAAGTCCGGGGGAATAATTAATGAGGAGGCACCGTGAGTAGAACAAAATTCAATCAGAGCGGCTGTGTAAATGCTTAGTAAGATACAGAAGATCTATGC